>NC_141908.1:54475000-54630000 GCF_057802395.1 Ceratotherium simum simum | reverse complement strand
GAATCTGGGCAAGAGGACCTAGGTTGGGGGAATTATTAAGGAAGGTTGTTTGAGTTTCCTTAGCCTAAGGCAGTGGTTCTCTTCGTGTGGTCTCTGAACCACCACCATCAGCATGACTTGGGAAGTCTTTAGAAACACACATTCTCAGGCCTGGCCTCAGACCTACTGAATCAGAAAATCTGTATTAGTCAGGGTTCTCCAGAGAAACAGAACCAATAGGAAGTTTATATATATATATATATATATAAAGAGGTTTATTGCAAGGGATTGGCTCACAGAATTATGGAGGCTAACGAGTTCCAAGATCTGCAGGGTGAGTCAGCAAGCTGGAGACCCAGGAAAGCCGATGGAGTAGTTCCTGCCCAAAGGCCAGCAGGCCAGAGACCCAGGAAGAACAGACGTTTCAGTTCAAGACCCAAGGCAGGAAAAAAGCCCATGTTCCAGTTCCAAGGCAGTCAAGCAGGAAGGAGTTTCAGCAACCTGTGTTTTCACAAGCCTTCCAGATGGTTTCTAATGGACACTAAAGTTCAAGAATCACTGACTTAAACTTTCCAAATCTCAGGTTTCTCGTCTGTAAAATAAAGCTAATAGTAGCAACCTCAAAGGGCTGTTCCTATATGAAATTAAATAATATATGTAGAATCTCATGCATATTCATCTCTCAGTAAAATTATTCACAGGTGAACATTGTATTTTAGTTAGCTTCGCTTCGCTGTATTGGTGACTTTGGGAAAGTATTCCCAGTATTGGCATCATCCCCTGGTGCATTTGGGTTACTCACACAAGAGTTTCCTTTGGTTCATCTAAGCTTCCAAGTTTGCCCAGCTAAGCCCTATCCTTTCAAAGTCCTTGTAACTTGGCCAGAGCCAAGTGCAAATCCTGTTTACCCCATTAGGCCCTGTCCCTGTCCCTCAGGCACTAGAGAAGATGGATTTCAGGCAGCAATCACTATTTGTGCTGTCCAGGGAACAATCTGGGCCCCTAGCTAGCCTAAGTGAGAAACAAAAGGACCTCAAAGAATTACTGCTCAAGAGAAAGTTGAAGTGGAGAAGGCCCCTCAGCATCCTCTGACAGGACATGGAGATCAAATGGTTCTGGAGCCCCAGTGTTCAAACAGCCAATTAAAACACTTAAAGCTTTCAAATTGATTTCCTCTAATTGAGTCACAATAGTTTAAAATTGGTCAACAAACCACAGCGCTCCTTAAGGGAAACAGGCAGCCCCCCCACTGCTTTACTTAATTCTACCAGGCAGCTAACATCACCCGCTCTCCACTCCAGGAAAATCCAATTTAACTACTCTATGTTTGCTGCACCAGATGAGCCTCTCCTCCATGACAGAAAAAATGCCTGTGCCATTTTCAAGTGGCATCCCCAAATAGACTATTCATGAAAGTGTGTGTGGGCACACGTACCTGAATACACCCACGTGACAATCTAGAGCACGCTTTCCCCTTTGATGATAAGCAATGGGAAGGACAGAAATACAGTTTTCAAGGGCCATGTCTGCTCGATACATCATCCATGGGGGAAAATGTAACCACCATCAAAAGCAGCTCCCTCTTTCTCGGAAGCAGCTACCATGTAACACTCCATGTGAGTTCGGCTGAATCACCACAGGGGTGGTTGAAAGCAACCAAGCTTCTAGCATTTCAGACCAATGAAATCCATGTCCTTTCACTCTCAAATAAATAAAGCTGTGAAAATTACCATTATTACTGTTCTTTTAACCAGTCTGCATTGCCTCAGTGCTCCCTGCTCCCACTGGTTTCCATTTGTTTTCCTGTCAGAGCCGGGTCTTTGAAGCTGGAGTCTCCCCGAGCAGGGTGAAGATGTAGCACCCTTCTCCGCCGGCTGACCCTCCCTGGAGGGGCCCAATGGGGGTGAGTTACCGCCTGGTGGGACTTTTCTCATTAGCCCTACAGGCAGCGTGTGTTCCAGCCTGGTCAGCCTTAGGCTCTAAGAAAATAACTCCAAATACTTTACTTGAATTAGTTAGAGGTGCTCAGAGTGTGACAACTAGTTTATTACCACCAAATCTGTTCTGTCTGAGACAGGCAGAAATGGGAAAGGGGAGATCATTCCACTCAGATGACTGGGTAGAAGAAACTAGCCAGGGGAGAAGACAATAACTGAATCCTTGTCATCACTATGACTCAGCTTCCGTCAGCTGACTAGCCACCTAAAACAAGCACTAGAAACAAGTTTGGAAGGGCACCAGCTGAACAAATAATGGGAAGGCCATAAATGCCAGAATATCATTCATGCAACAAAATATTTTTCAGTTGACTTGGTACTACAGGACATACAGAGATGACTGAGACATGGCCCCTGCCCTCAAGGAGCTTATAATTCAATATGGGAAATAAGATCTGGACACAAATAAGATCCCCAAACCAGAATCACATGAAGATCAAGGAAAGAGATTTAAACAAAAATACCATGGGAATTCAGAAAGAGAAGAGAAGACTTCTGCCTGGTCAGGGATTGGGAAAGGCTTCATGGAGGAGGCATTTGAAATACAATTCTATATTGCAAAAGGCAAAATATGGGAGACCCTGGTGTTTGCCTCTTCACATTGCTTGCCTTCCCTCACTTCTTTATTAGAAGGGCTAGCCTCCCAAAGACTGACAACGCCGGATATTCACTTTTCCAGTCTTCCTTGAAGCAAGAATGTGGGCTTTTGACTCAATGTTGGCTAATAATACCGAAGAGAAGTCAGCTAGGGAGCCTTTGCAAAAAGATTTACTTCTTAAGTTAAAAAAAAAAAAAAATGCATACAAACTGTGCTTCCTTCCTGGTGCACACATTGTCACCCAAGGATGTGACGCTTGGAGTAATGGACACCATCTTGCTATCTCGGGGGCAAGGAAGAGAATCACAGAGAAGCCCGTTTTCATCCTGGACATAATAATCAATCAGGCAATTCCCTACTTTCAAACTTCATGTTACATGCAATAAGAACTTGTGTTATTTGTTAAGCCACTTTTAGTTGGATATTCTGTAACCTGCAGCTGAAAGTGTCCTAAGTGATATACAAAGATGAAGGAAATCTGTTCAGACAGGGAGAACACAATGAGCAAAGAAATGAGGTGAAACCAAGTAGAGTATGTTTATTATGGCAGATGCTTGTAGTATATGGAGAGGACTCACATGAAATAAAGCTAGAAAGTAGGGGCCAAGTTCCAGAATAATTCTATGAACAGGGTAAGGAACATGATTTTATCCCGAGGGCATGGTGAGGAGACACGGAAGGCATTCAAGCAAGTTACTGCCCTCAGAGAGCAAGGCAATAGGAAAGTTAATACTCAGGCAGAGAGGTAGATGAAGGGTTAGACTAGAGAGAGACAGAGGTGGGGAAAACCAGTCAGATTTCTTTTGTAAAGACTCTAACTCAGGGGTTATCAACCATGTCTTCATTTTAGATTCCCCTGAGGAGATTTTAAAAAATACTGAAATCTAGATTCCTCTGTCAGCTACCGACTCGATCGCTCTGGGATGAGCAGCTGGCACGGTTCTGGCCCCGCTGTGCTGCTTGTCTCAGCTCGCCATATGATCTAAGGTGTAGCCACTGTTGAGAACCGCTAGTGCCACCGAACTGAGACCGTGGCAAAGGAAAAGAAGACACAGATGTGGGAGAGACTGTGGAAGCGGAATGGGCGGGATGTAAGGGACAAAGGAAAGGAAGGAGTCAAAGATCTCAAAGACCTCTTTCAAGCTGGGATGACTGGGAGAATGGCAGTGCCATTTACAGAAATGGAGAAGCCAGGAGAAGAAGCAAGTTTAAGGAAGAAAAGTTCGATATGGGAAATACTGAGTTTGAAATGCCAGGAGCAAGCTCTGTACTCTAGAGAGAGAAGCTAAAATTACAGAGTTTTGAATCATCTACGTTGGGGGATCACTGATGCTTTGGGAGATATTGATTCACCAAGGAGGGAATGTAGGAAGAAGGAAGAAGACCAAGGGCAAAAGCTTGAAGAACATTAAGGAGAAAAGATAAGGAAAGAACACCTCCAAAGAGGATTCACTTAGGGGAGTTAAAATCAAATTCCTCTAATCCACTCAGACTAGCATATTGATACACAGGTAGCTGCTGGAGACTAGACATTAGGATGTTAGGCTGGCATTGTTGTGGGTTAATTTGGGGGGCTGCCCACCCTTCCTTCCAAGAATATGGCTGAACTATCACGTGAAGTTATCTGTCCCGCCTCATCTTCACAGTAGAAAAAATAAAAATACTACTTCTAAGAGTGAATTTTATATTAAACTGTTAAAAAACAATGACCAAAGTTTTCTAATGCTATTCTTGAATGTTTCATGCTTTTGAAGAAAAAAATTAAACTTGTTCATATGCCCCACCAATAAGACCACGTGGTTTGATAAACAGCTGATTAGAAGAAGCTGAGATTTCTTCCTCACAAACACTTAAATAAAAATACAGAAAACTCTTCTCTCATCTTTGTCTCAGCTTTCTTCACGAAAAATTAGACAAATATAAATTCTAGGCCTGTCCAGTTGGTTGTGATAATAAATGTGGTAATACTTACAACCTTTGAAAAATAATATTATTGTATGGATTATTGTTATTTAATGACATTCATACCTACCTGTTAGTTATTAATATGACTGAGATATTTAATACTGATTCAATTAATACTGTTAGTTATAATGTTGTATCACTGTCATGTAGATAGAGCCAAAATTTTCTTATAAAAACTTCTTTGGCCCTGAGCCCTTTATATCAGACCAATTTCCAGGAGGTGGAATGAACCTGCTTCAGACTGTATGGAAATTGTTTCTATTATTTTGCTTTCCCTCAGCAAACCATATAATGGGTATATAAGGTGGGGCTGAGGTTTGTGGGATAATAGGGAATTATTAGCATATTTGTGAAAGTAGAGTTTCAGGCAGCTCCTATTGGGGTAAAGGAAGAAACTGTTAAAGTTATCAGATACTTTTATACTAAATTTTAGTATGAATTCAAATTTCCCAAACTTAGAAGGAGAGGTCTAATGAGAAAAGGTCCTTCTTTTACTGTTTGGTAGTAATTGCTTCAATGTGAAATGTTCACAAACCTGAACTTCTTTAGGCAAAATTTCTAATTAGGTTTTCTATCTGAGATAAATGTACATTTGCTCAAAATCAGTCACCCATCATCAAAAATACAAAAAAAGTTATGGCTACAGCCAGGGTTAATTAGCTTTAGTTCTCAAACGAAGTTGGTTGCTGTAATGGTTATACTATTGAGAAAAAGGTAACTAAATTCACGAGTTTCTCTGGAGCCTTCTCATGTTCATGCATGACCTTGGAGGTCCTTTCCAACTCCATGAGCCTAGGATTCCATGATGAATTGTACCTGTAGTACTTTCACTGCTGTCTTAAGGAAAGAGAAATTTGGCTGAATTCCAGCTTATCTTTTACTTTCCAAAATACTTTAGTAGTTTCGTACAGTGGAATATTTTTAGCCATTAAAAAATTATGTTTTTTCAAAGAAAACTTAAGGACAAAGAAAAATACTACGCACACACGACACATGTCTTATATGTATTGTATTATTGCCATTTTATCTAAAAATCTGTTAAATAAATTCTACCAAAAATTTTGAATCAGTTATAATGGTTAGTTCTGGGAAATGGAATAATAGATGATTTTTAAGTTTTCTATTTTCTATTTACTGGTAATTTCATGGAGCATGTGGAATATATTATGATCAGAATATTTGTTGAAATACTGATGTACTTTACTCAACTCTTATTTATAATCAATAATCATGGGTACTATGGGGAGCTATCACCACATAAAACACACATACACACATATGTTAAGACAGGGATAAAATCCCTAAGGAAACATTAATAGTATTTTGGAAAAGGGCATATAGAAATGCTGAAGTCAAGTTTCCTTGGACTTGAGCTTCACAGAGCAAAGTAATAATAACACTTGGCTCAGGCTATAGAATTCTACAGATACTGCAACTCTATTTGGGTCATTTGGAAGACAGAGATTGGCAAAGGATAAGTTCCCAGTTGGAAGGGACATTGTTCCTCTTAATTCATTCAGTTGGATTTCATGAGTTGATTTTAAACAGTCCTAGATGATTTTTCATCACCTGAACAGGGTTCCCTGTCAATCAGCTGTCAGACACTCCCATCTGTGAAGGACAGGTTTCCTCAAGTGGGTCATAACCAGCCATCTTCAGGTGGGAAGATCCACGTGACAGCCACAGGCCCGTTCTTAGGGTGGTCTGCACATCTTCTTGGTCCTAGGCGAGACTTTGCTAAGCAATAGGGAAAGCCATCCTTCCCTACCTGGTCCTAAATCAGTCTTCAGGTTTTTATCTACCAAAAACAAAAAAAGCAAACCCAGACCAAAAAAAAAGTGCCTTCTAAGATTCTTTAGACACAAAGATATGACCATCCTTTCCCAATTCTTCCTTTCCATAAGGCCTTTTGTGACTTTTTCCTATGGAAGTCTCCCTTGGATGGTCACTCGATCCAGACATGCCTAGCACATTCCAGGGAAAGCCTTGCCCAAAACATGTCATTCATTTACTGAGTCAAAATGGGTCCAGCTTTTTTAGCACTTAGTGAGGAAAGACTTCCTAGATTCAGCCTCCGTGACTTGGGAGATTCAGATGATGAAATTGACCTGTGTGGATTGTTAGAGATGAAGCTCCAGAGGCTAGTGGAGGAGGCATGAGTTATGCAGGAGGAGCACATACAGATTAAGCATTCACTACCTTTACCTCGTAGTGTTGGTCATGGTTGAATTTCATTAATTCATTGACTATGTGTTTAATGTCAGGCTCCCTGCTGAACTGTGAACTTCATGAGGGCCGGGAGTAGGTATTCCTTTAAGTGGCACAGTGTGCTAGGCACATTGCAGGCATTAAAAAAAAATCCACTGAATGGATAATTCTGGCCTGAATAGGAATATTTGTCAAAATGGGAATAGTAAGCAATTTCATGTGCAAATAGCTATCTAGCTATCTAAATTATCAGCAACATCATACAAAAATCTCTGCCCATGCAAAGTGCTCTGTTAATGACTAAACAGTAACCAAAATCTTATGTTTTCTCTGAAATTCAACATGTAAATTTGATTTATATACTACTCACTAATAATAATAATGATAATTTTTTAGCATTTCTGTGACCCAGCTACTACACTAAGTGCTTCGCCTCCATAATCTCATTTAAGCCTCCTAAAGAACACCTGAGTTGTCGTCAATTTACACATAAGGCAGCTGTGACTCACAGTGGTTAAGGGATTTACCCAGTGTTCCAGAGTTCTGCTACCTACTCAGGTCTATCTGACCCCAAAAGCCCATGTGCTTAAGCATAATGCTGTACTCTCTCTCAATTGGATTTGCATTAAATATCATACGTTATTAAAGATTTTACATTTATTCAGGAAACTTTTACTGAGTGTCTAGTGTGTTCAAGAAATTGGGGATTTAAAAATTGAGATAAGCGTCCTCAAGGAGCTCATGATAGGAGATGATAGGAGAAAGTCTACAATTCTAAAGAAATAATTGCAATACTATGGTAGATCTGTTATGCTTGATATGAAAACCACAGAAGGGGCGTGGTCAATTCTCACTGGAGGTCAGAAGAAGTTCTCAGAGGAGGTGACCCTTAAAATAAGCCTGGAAGAATGAGTAGGATTTTGACATGCAGATAAAGATGGGGAAGGCAATCAAACATGAGGATCACAAAGCATGGTGTTGCTTAGGAGCTGCAAATATTTGTCGTGGCCATGTCCGATGGTATAAGCAGGGGAGGAGAGAGGAGAACCAGAGATAGGAGCCTCTAAGTCAGTGGTTTCCAAAGGGTGGTCCCTGGATCAGCAGCATTAACACCACCTGGGAACTTCATAGACCTGCAATACTTGATCCCTACCGACACCTACTGAATCAGAAACTCTGGGATGGGGCCCAGTGATCTGTAGTTTAACAATTCCTCCGGGTGAGTCTGACTGAGAACCAGTGGTCCAGGTCATAAGTAGTCAGTAGAGTCAGAGAAGGCTCTATAAGTTTGTTTTTTTTTTCTTACTTTGTTGCCTAGTTAGAGCAAATTATTTTAGATTGTCAGGGTGGTGGGATTTTCTTAAAGGCAATTTCAGAAGTCTTTTAACTAGATTGTTAGTCTTCAAGATTTGTTTTTGAAAGTAGCAATTCAACAACCATTTATAAGACACAGCAGAACAAATGGTTTCCAAACCCCTGTTTGTGACCTGCATGGGACCTAAAAATGCCCTCTCATCATCAGACATTATGGCAAGAAAATGAATTTGCACGATGCATAAATGGTAGAATGGTTTTATTGCTCTTTATATGACAAGTTTGTGGAAAACTGCAAATAATAGTTTTCGTTTATATTCAGCTTATAACAACATTATTTCTGAAGATTAAATTACAGTCTAGCAAAATGAAATAGGCTACATGGTCACTTGTTCATGGAATGTTCTTCTAGTGGCAATTTTTAAATGTGCAAGCTCAGCTAATTGAAAACAGAGACAGTTATATTTCTAAGACATCTTTGAAGTAGCGTCTCATGGTTTACCACACTGGCTGTGCAGAGCTACCGGTCTGAGAGTGTCTTCATTTGGGCCGCTGACCTTTAATGATTTGATGATCCAGTAAGAAACCTAGAGCCATAAACCCTGCCTTGGTAGACTCGGAAGATTAAGATAAGCATACGGCATGTGAAAACAAAGTGAAGAAATTGCCGACTAAACCCTAGACTCTCAAAGAGAATGGCTCTACGTCCATTACCAAAATACCAAGTGAGAAGTGGAAACCCACTTTAACGGTTGTTTGTTGTCATGTAAACCAAACACCACCAGGCTGAGCAAAGATTTTTTTCTGTTCACCTCATTGTTTGACGTTGACACTCATACACACATCCTGTGGCTCTTACCAGACCCTCTCCATCCATCTGCTCCATGTTCTCAGTGCCTCTTGACTTACCTAATCTATCCATGTTAAGACTCACCTCAAGTTCCCGTCCTCTGCAAAACCACTCTTACTAGTTAGTCTGATCCACTAGTTCCACATTAGGAATTTCTATTGCATTTATTGTTTATGCCATTGGTTCCCCAAATTTCATCCAATTTTATATTACCACCTTTACAAACTTTGTTATGATATACCATCCATTCTATTATTTATAAGAATACTTGGCTATTTCCTTTAAAGTGATTCCCTTTTTGCTAAAATAAATGTATTTAACTTGATATTGATACTATAAAAGGAAAATTAGCATTTGTCAACAAATAGAAGGCACACCTTTAATACACATTACAATAAATATGTAACTATTTAAGTAAAAAATATTGTATCCATGTAGCACTTTAAATGATCTTGCTTATTGCCAGTTGTCTTGCAATAGAGTTCAGGACACATTCTATAATGTCATATGGCATGGATTCTCAAAGTGTGGGCCCTGGACAAGCAGCATTGGAAATTGGTTAAAAATGCAAATTCCTGAGGCCAGCCCGGTGACATAGTGGTTGGGTTCGCACACTCTGCTTCAGTGGCCTGGGGTTCACGGGTTCAGATCCCCGGCGCAGACCCAGACACTGCTTGTCAACCCATGCTGTGGCGGTAGCCCACATACAAAATGGGGGAGGATTGGCACAGATGTTAGCTCAGGGCTAATCTTCCTCAAGCCAAAAAAGAGGAAGATTGTCAACAGATGTTAGCTCAGGGCCAATCTTCCTCACCAAAAAAAAACAAATTCCAGGGCCCACTCCAGGTATACTAAATCAGAAACTCTAGGGGTGGGGCCCAGCAATTGAGGCATTAAGTCCTCCAAATGATTCTGATGCATGTGAAAGCGTGAGAACCACTGGGTTAAGATGTAGATTTTACTGGGGAAATTCATAGCTAAGGGTTAATGAGAAGCAGCTCTGGATCCCTGTCACTCCCGTCATCTCCCAGAGAGGTGCTGAGGCAGGTGCTGCTGGACACATAGTAGGTCTGTGGCTAGTGGAGGGATCTTCCCCTTTTTCCCTCTTCCTTCTTAAAAGGCAAGCATGAGAGCAAACCTGTCAGTGGAGAAGCAAGGCGATTGGGTTTGGATGCCAGCTATTTCCAGGAGTTGTCTGGGGAAACCAGCTGCCCAGGATGTGTGGGAAGTTGCATCTACTCCTGAAAGTTGCCAGGGAGAAGGAGCCATCATTCCCACGAGAAGCTAAGAAATTCAGGAGCAGCTCATCCTCAGGAGAAGGAGGCACTCCACAATCCCAGGTGGCTCCCTGTGTGGACCATCCCCGGCAGCTCCCAGGGCCACTTTCAGGTGTTACTGCCCAGTGCACTATACCAGAGGCACCCGCTGCACTGCATGCTATGGGAAACGCCGGCCACTCAAAATTTATGTAGATTTCTCTATGATATTACACTCAAACTGTTAAGCAGCTCTTCTATTGGTATTTAATTTTCAAAACTCCTTGAGTTTTGTCCCCAAGCTCCTTTGTGTTTCCCCTTATCTTCCTCATGGCACTGAGCTAGGTGTTTTGTAGGTGCCCTGCAAGTATTTAGAACCGTAACATTTTAGAACTGGGAGAAAATTAAGAGGTCATTTAATCCAACCCCTCATTTTCAAATGAGAAAACTGAGGCACAGAGAGAAATTGAGTTTCTCAAGGTCACACACTTAGTGAGTGGCAGACAGGGTGAAAATCTGTCTTCATTCTCAATGAGGCATTCTTCCAGTATTAAACCATAATCAATCAATAAGGTAGCTTTATCAAACATGTATGGCACATCCTCTTATATTACACCCTTACCAACCTATAGAAGCACATTATATGCCAGCTTTCTCTAAACTAAATTTACTACAATGCTTCCTCCTCTTCTAGAAGTATTTACTAAGTGTTTATATTGCCTATGGAGGAAAGTTATTTATAAGTAACTTATAAAGAGGACTTACTTGACAGGCCAAGATGATTTTTCTTCTGAATTACATCCTAATATGTATAGCTTTCTTGCTCTGGGCTTATTCCACTTGGAGCTATGCCCAGCACAATTTACGTCTATGAACTGCTGAACATTTAAGCAAATTAAGTGTCCAAAAAATCAAACAGAAATTGTATCTTGGTGATTTATGCCTTCATAAAGCAAAACACATACAGTGTGCCGAGCACAGGCCAGATTTATAGCCCCACTGGTTAGGGAAAATGAATAGACATCTTCTAGAGAATGTGTTGAGAACCGTGCATGTGTGTTTAATTCTTGACCATGGGGATTTTTCCCCGATGATATTTATCTTACAAATCATCTTTAATGCTAATATGTAATGTAAGCTGAGAATGAGAAAGATGTACCAGAATGCTGGATGGAGATTTAGAAGCCAGTTAACTTTCACCAGAACCTAAAAAAGGCAGGCAACTGAAGAACCCTGGATCTTCCATTTCTAACCTAACACCCTCGGATTATGCCACTCTCTCTTATTAGTGTAAACTAAGCATTTCACTTAAACATTGGAAGATACAAAGTGAGAAAATAAATCAAGAGTGCCAAAGGAAACCAAAGAGGCTAAGAGTTGACTCATATCACTACTAAAATATTTCTAGGACCCCCTGGCCTTTACAGATAAAGTGTCCCACTGACAGCATAGTGCAGGGAGCAAGCATATGTGCACCAAAGTCAGAGAAACAGGTTTGAGTCTCAACCTCTCCACTTACCGGCTGTGAGCACCTGTTTCCTTATCTGTAAATGGGGATTAACGAGATCTACTTCAAAGATGTGTTGTTTGAATTAATGAGATAATGGTTGTGTGGTAGGCAGCCTCTAAAACAGTTCCCAGTGATCCCCACCTCCTGGGATTTAGATTCTCCTCTTGAATATGGACTGAACCTGAACGTAGTGATTCACTTCTAGTGCAAAGAATATAGCAAAAGTGATGGGTGTCACTTCCAAGATTCGTTTACAGAAAGATTCTGACTTCTGTCTCGCTTGCACTTTCTTGTTTTACCTCTTGCTCACTTTGATGAAAGCCAGCTCCCGTGTTGCAAGCTGCCCTCACAGAGATCCAAGTGGCAAGAAACTGAGGGAGGCCTCCAGCCAATAACCAGCAAGGAACTGAGGCCCTTAGTCCAGGATGAACTAAGTCTTGCCAACAACCACATGAGTGAGCTTGGTTGTGGATCTCCCCAGTTGAGCCTTAAGGTGACAGGGAGTGGAGACCTTGATTTCAGCCTTGGGAGAGGCACTAAGTCACACCAAGTTTCCCGACCCACACAAACTGTGAGACAATAAATGTTTGTTGTTTTAAACTGCTAAATTCAGGAATATTTTGTTATGCAGCAATAGGTAACAAATACAGGTTGTAAAGCGCTCAACACAGTATCTGGCACATAGCACATTCTCATAAATGATGGCTATTGTTGTTATTAATGGCTTTGTGTACATCAAAACTACATACTGATAATTTAATCACTCTACTTCTATTTAGGCTTCCAAATAAAGAAGGTTTGGGACCACAAAGAGCCTTTGGTTGTTTTGCTAATTTATGGACAATGTTTTAGCCTATAGTAATGAACATCATGCCTTCTAGAAGAGCAGAGTTTATGGAAGTGGCATAAGACAGAATGTCACCTCTGGAGTTGAGAGTCACCATCTTGCAATATGTCCCAATCCTGAGGACTCTGGGGTAAATTTGTCCTATCTGAGCTGTAGAACCCACACATTTTTACTGCAATTCACTGTGGCTAAAATTTCAGGTGGTTATAAAAGAGTCAATCTTGTGGGACCTGCTTAAATAAAAACCTGACATTCAGAAGCAAAATGTATTTTCTTTTGGAGAAAAGCCACAATATAATTGAGTACTTGACAAAGATATTTCAATCCAAGGTCAGATTGTTTATTGTTGTTACCAAAGTCAAATGAAATTTATCCTGAAAGAAAAACCAGACACATGGAAACAGATTTATGTACAAATATGTTCATTGCAGCATTACTTACAAACATGAAAAAAATAGGAGACAACCTAAATGTCCAACAACAGGGGACTTGCTGAATGATTTGTGGCATGTTCATACATTGGAATACTATGAGGCTATTAGACATGTTTTGTAGGAATATTTACCGATCTGGGGAAAAGCTCACAAAGTATTGTTAAGTAAAAAAAAAATGGATATAAAACAATTTGAATGGTATGATCCAAGTTTTGAAGGAAAATGGTATAATTGTGTGCACGCATGTGTGTATGTTTGTGTGTGTGTGTGTGTGTGTGTGTGTGTATGAAAGAGGGGGCGGTTTCCAAGCCTTTCCTCTTTCCAACCTTCCTGCCCCCCACCAATGCACACAGTTTATTTCCATTTCCTGCTATAGTAAGTCTTGTTGCAATTGCTGTTGTTATTGTTGTCAGAAAACAGAGAAGTACATGAAAGAACAAAGGAAGAGGGGAAGGAATTAGCAAGTTCGTTGTGTTCTTCCTTGTGGTATTCTTTGCTTGTTACTTGCTGTGATATTGTGATTTATAATGAGAAATATACATTCTGTCTTCCTCCATTGTTCCTGGCTCATAGCTCCCAAAATCCTTGAATTTCCTGAGGAATAAGAGCAATGGGAACACCTTTTGTTATAATATTTGGACTCTAGTCCTCCGTTCCTGAAATTGCTTCAGAGCCATAGAGGTGAAATGGGTATCTTGTTATTGATAACAAGCCCCTTTCCTCTGCATCTAGGTTTAGGTTAATGAGGTGACTTTTGGAGAGCATCTAAGGATGGAGGCTGGGCACTAGAGGAACCAAACATGTGATTAGAGAGTTGGAACTTTCAATCCCACCCTCCTGACCTCTGAGGGGAGAGGGGCTAGAGGTTGAATCAATCACCAATGACCAATGATTTAATCAATCATGACTATGTAACAAAGCCTCCATAAAAACCCAAAAGGGGTTCAGAGCACTTCTGGATTGGAGAACATGTGGAGATGCAGGGAGAGCGGCTCACCCAGAGAAAGCATGGAAGCTCTACACCCTTTTCCCATACCTCGCCCTGTGCATCTCTTCCATCTGGCTGTTCCTGAGTTACATATCCTTTTATAGTAAACTGGTAATCCAGTAAGTACAATTTTGCTGAGTTCTGTGAGCCACTCCACCAAATTAATCAAACCCAAGGAGCGGGGGTCATTGGAACTTCCCATTTATAGCCAGTCAGTCAATCACAGGTGACAATCTAGGCTAGCGATTGGCATCTGAAGGGGTGGTGGTGGGTGTGAGGGGTCTTTTAAGACTGAACCCTTAACCTGTGGAATCCGATGCTATCTCCGGGTAGGTAGTATCAGAATTGAGTTAAATCGAAGGACATCCAGCTGGGATCAGAGAATTGCTTGGTGGTGGCGGTGGGGAAACCCCCCACACATTGTAATTGGGGAGCAGAACACTTACTTGCCTTTATTCACCAGCCAATTGATAAAATCTAGCAATGCATTTCAACTGAGCAGCAGTAGCAATGAATCAGAATCCGGTCACACCTGGGGAATCTTGATCAGATTCTGATTCAGTAGATCTGGGGTAGAGCCTGACATTCGGCTATTCTAACGAGCATTTAGGTGATGCCAGTGCAGCTGGTCTGTGGATGACACCTAGAGTATCAAAGCATAAGGACTGAGATCAGGGTGTGTGCAAAGAGGAAATGGACTGAGGAGGCTGCCCCACCTGCTTTTAGTGTAGACCTTGGACTAACAGCACAAAAGGAGTCTTTGTAGTTTCCATGTGATTCTATCTAGGTCATCAGGTCTAAAGGTTCTAAATGAGGGGGTAGCTTTTAAGAATTATAATGCTGAATAGACTGTTTTTGCCTAGAGTGCCTGCCCTGCATAGTTCCTCCGGTAACTGAGGGCTGCGGTGGAGGTCTGGATGAGTCAGTGATTCAGTGGCTACCTCCGGCTGCTGGAATCATAGATGCTTTTAATTTTCTCCTTCATGCTTCTTTTTTCTCCTTTTCTCTAATAAACATATATTACTTTTAATTGAAAAAAATCAAGGTAAAATTTTATAACTGGTTTCTTTTTGCAGAATCTCTGGTTTTTATTGGAAAAATGCAGACTATTTTGCTTCTTAGAAGATGTCATTTTCTTCATGTTTGTTTAATGATCTTTGATTTCTGGGAGCAGCTAATGATTGGCTAGGAAATAAGAACAAGTAGAATGGCACTGGTTCCTCTTGAACAAGAAAAGACTCAAGAGGAGTTTTCAGCATTATCAGAGGGAAGTCCGGGGAGGACAGGGCCCGTTTGTGTATTTTTTCCCCATTGAAGAAAGAAGGACAAATCAGTTTGTGTTTCAGCAGGATTGAGATTAACATTGGAAAATCATTTCCCAAGGGCAAATGTTCTTAAACAGAGAAGTGGATTATCAAGGGAGATTTCTAATCTCTCTCCTTGCAGGACTTTAAAAAAATCTATATACGAGAATGATCAAATTTGTAGATGATGTGTGGGATATATAAACTCCCAAAATGATATATCCTTCTCCCTTAGCACCTTTGGGCCACTTCCATTTGCCAAAAATTAGCGTGAAGTCAGGGGGTGCAAATTAATGCTAGTTATCACAAAAGAAAAATGTCGTTAGAATCCCAACTGCTATAAATAGCTTAAATAATGCAATCCAAAAGCAAATATCAGTGATTTTTGGTTAACCACAGTCTGGGATTACCCACACCACTGCTCTATTAGTACAGGTAATTGAAAATTGACTCTGTAATCAATCCCCATTTCTTTGATTTAATTCAGGTGAATTCCTCACCGGGCCAGGAGAATGCACTCTATGGCCTCACAAAGCCGCTTGTGGCCTGAGGACCTTTGGTTATGATTTTGAAAGGTAACAGATTATTGACACAACAAATTATTCAAGGCAAAGCAGTTAAATTTTCCCCTTTGATAACAATATACTTCCATTAAAATTTAAATAAACTTTTAATTTTATTGAATCAGTATGAAATCTGTATATAAGTTGCTTTGGTGTTTCTGGGGTCTTACGAACAACTGGAAAAATAATACTATCTTCCTGTTTTCCTAAGGATCTGTGTCACCCATAATTGTGACATACTGATGCTATCCTAAGTGTGGGCCATTGTGTATCATAGTAAAGACTGACTCATCTTCTCCATCTCATCACAGACCTGATCTTCCTGTGGGGGATCCCATTTCAGTGATAAGCACCACCATCTTCCCACTGCCAAGGATGACACTTTAAGAGCCATCTTTTTCTGCTTGTTCCCCCTTGTGTACCACATTCCATTAATTATCAAGCCCAGCCAATACTACCTCTTAAATATCCCTTCAAACCCATCCTCTTCTCTCCATCCCCACAACCACCTCCTTACCATACTCTCTCGTCTGACTCCTTCTACAACTCCCTAATGGGTCTCTCTGCTTCTAAGCTCACCATCCTCTCCCCTCATCCAATCCAGGCTACATGTGTCAGCCTGACTGATCTTTCTATACAGCACATCTACTGCTGCCACTCCCTGGCTTAAAACTCCTCAGTGAAAGACCACATATTGTATGATTCCATTGATAGAGACAGAACATAGATTAGTGGCTGTCTAGGACTGGGAAGGTTGGGGGTAAATGGGGAGTGACTACTTTTGGTATGGGGTTTCTTTTTAGGGGGTGATGAAAGTGTTCTAAAGTTGATTGTATTGATGGTTGGACAACTCTGTGAATTTACTAAAAACCGTTAAATTGTGCACTGTAAATAGGTCACTCACATGGTATGTTAATTATATCTTCAAAAAGCTGTTATTAAAAAAAAACACACACACAAAACGCTTCAGTGGTTCTCCATTGCTCTTCATATGAAGTCCAAGATTTTTGACATGGTCTATGATGCTCTTAATGATCTACCCTCAGCCCCAGCCTTATTCATGCCATGCCTTACTTCTACCCTATGTCCTTGTACTTTAACCATCTTGAATTTCTTTGTGTCCCTTAAACTTGGCATCCTCTGTCTTGCCTCTGGATTATTGCACTTGTTCTCTCTGCTGTCCCCCCCCACACCAACCCCCTCTACTTTCACCTGGATAGTCTTACATATTTTCAATGCTCAGTTTAATTATCACTTACTGTACATAGCTTCCTTGAATCCTGCTATTTGGATTCGTCTTCTGTGACCTCCCTGATCTGTGTGCTTATCATATGGATGTGCATTTACTTATTTTTTTTTTCGAAATCCTCTCTAACTATAAGATGAGATATTAGGGACAACATCTATTGTGATCACTCAGAGTCTAGCACAGTGCCTGGCATATATTGGATACTAAATAATGGAGTAAATTGAATGAACAAATGAATGGTATATTCAAGGTTTGTTCAAAGAAAACATTTTTTTATTTCCCACTAAGACTGTGTACCCAATGTAAAACTGACTCATTGAACAATAGTATATATGTGTTGCTTCTATTTCTTCACCAGTTATGTACTAGAAGCTCTTCATAATTTTGATAAGTCTAATAAATTCCATCTCAAAAGTTATCAAAAGGCAATTACTAAAGCAATGCGTGACTTTTTCTTAGGTTTTTTCCCCATGATTTTTTTGCCACCATAGGTGTTGTCTCCTTCTTCTATGTAAGCCAGTGGTTCTCGAAGGATGGTTGTTGCACTAGCAGCATCACCTAGGACTCTATGAAAAATACAAATTTTGAGGGCTCACCCTACGCCTACTGACTCAGAAACTCTCGTGGGTGGGGCTCAGCAATCTGTTTTAACAAGCATTCCAGGTGATTCTGATGCACACTGAAGTTTGAGAACCACTGTCCTAAGCTCATTTGTTTTCGTAAGCTTGACTTTCCCTGTCACAGCAAGGGGTAGAGAGAGCAATCCAGACAGCGGGCTCCCACAGCTGCTCTAAGCCAAGCTAATTCACAAAAGCTCTATCATTTCCAGCTTATACTTCTCCTTTCACACAGCACTGGCTCACAGGTACTTCAGGTTAGGCAATGTGAATTCTTGAATGTAGTTTATTTGCCCTGACCACACCCACAATGGTGGCAAAAACAACAGGTATACATTCCTTAAGAAATTCTCAAGTTCACAAGCACAGTATAATCTCTTTTATTTATAACCCAAGTCCACCTTTTTTATGTGTGTGTGTGTGAGGAAGACTGGCTCTGAGCTAACATCCATTGCCAATCCTCCTCTTTTTGCTGAGGAAGGTTAGCCGTGGGCTAACATCTGTGCCCATCTTCCTTTATTTTGTATATGGGATGCTGCAACAGCATGGGCTTGATGAGCAGTGTGTAGGTCCATGCCTAGGATCCGAACCTGCGAACCCCAGGCTGGAAGCAGAACACAGAAACTTAACCACTATGCCACCAGCCAGCCGCCATCTTTTCTTCTTCTTTTTTTTAATCTTATTCTTTATTCTCTGCGTAAATCCTCTCAAACTCTTCTCCAGCCCTTCACAGAAGGTGGGGCTAGCTAGATCACAGGCTGCTCTATCCTTAATTATGGTTTACTTTGTTTATATTTGGCTTTCTCATTAAAGTACCGTTAACACAAGAAGGCCCTGCAAGTGGCACCACCAGGCAGAGGAACCTATGCAGTTGACTTCAGCTGGACTCTCCTCCATTGGACTGACCTCTGAGTAATATGAAAGACACGCCCACCTCCACCTTCCTGAAAATCTCTCTTCCCTGGACCTCTCTGAGGGTGGTTTTCTTCCCACATTGACCACTTTTATGTTGGCTCTTCCTCTCCTCCTACACTTCACTGGGGATGTTTCCCAAGATTTAATTAGATTTCAATCTTTTGTTCATATAGATTCTGTTTTGGTTCAATGGATTCATCCATTTGGCTATCATCTCTATTTAAATGATTCATAAAACTATATTTCTAGTCCTTCTTCCATACTTCAAATCCATATAGTCAATTATCTGATGGATATTTCCAATTGAATGTTTTATGATTTCTTCAAATTCAACAATTTCTAAAATCAAATTTGTTATTCTCCGACCTATTCCGCCATCCCTTTTCAGTTAACCAAACTTGAAAAACTTAGTTATCCTTGAACATCCTATCAATTTTCATTTTCATTACTCTTGTTCATTGCCACTTTAGTTACAATGATATAGTAACAGACTTCTTTGCCTTTGTTCTTTTTCCATACACCCCAATCCAAATTCATCCTGTTCAGTGTTGCCGTTTTACTTCCTTGCTCAAAAATCCTCAATGGTTGTCCATTACCTAAAGATAAAATCCAAAGTCTTTGGCCTGACATTCAAGAGACTTTATGAATTTGGTCAAAGCTCCATTTCCAACCTCAACCCCCATTATTGTCAACATAATCTCTCTGCTCCTGTGCAAATGGTCTACTGCTCTTACCATCACTACCACCACCATCACACCAGGCAACAGCAGCTAACATTTATTGAGAGATTACTAAGTGTAAGGCACTATGTTAAATGATTCACATTCATCATCTCATTTAATCCTCTCAAACAACCTTGTAGGGCTATTATCATTCTCATTATGTAGATGAGAAAACCAAGAATTACAACAAGTTAAGTGACTTGCCCATGTTCCAATAGCTGGTAACTGGTGGAGATTCAAGTTGAATCTAGATCTGTCTATGCCAATAGACTGTAAAATCTATGAAAGTAAGGACTGTTTTCATTCTCCAGGGCTTAGCTCAGTGCTGACCCATATGATCAATAAATATTTTATATGGATATTAATGAATTTCAAATTCCATCCTCTTAACTGTTGTGATTCCTTACTCTTATAGTCCTCTAGATATATTTTTGTTCACTCTTATTTTTATGCATTTTTTTACCCTGTCAACTCCATTTTGAATATCCATACTGTCATCTCTGTCTTTCCAAATCCTACCCCATTTTGAAGATACTCATCAAGTCCTGGCATCCTTCGCAACTCTTTTCCCAGTAAACTAGTCCTTCTCTGAATTCCTGGAGGAATTGTTTTCTTTTCTACTCATTTGATTTTCACCATATTTTGTTTTGTGTGACTCCTTAACTTTTTATATGTCTTTTCACCCAAAGGTGATTACAAGTCCCTCTAGAAGAGAAACTTTGAGCTAATTTTCAATAATTAGCACAGGGTTAAATGAGTGGATCTCTGATTGTCAAAGAAGGTTAACCAAAGCTTTCTAAAAGGAGAAAACAATTTGCTCACAACTGTCAGTGATTCTCTGATTTTTGAATCATTCTTTATGACTAACTTGTTGTGTATAGTTAGGGTAATGCTAACAATGTAACAGATGAACTCCAGAATTTCATTGGCTTAACACAATGGAAATTTATTTTTTACCTGTTTAATAGTCCAATACAGGTGGGTGGCTTTCCTCTGCTTCCTGATTGATTCCATCCTATGTCTCTGTATCCTGACAACAGGAGGAAAGGTCGGGGGAAGAGGACAAGAAATATCCACCCTCTTCTTATCTGCCTTGGCTTTGAAGCGACACATCACTTTGGCTCACATTTCATTGGACAGAACCAGTCATATGGCCCCTCCTAGATGCAAACGGCTGAGAAATGCAGTCCCTGGCTGGGCAGCTATTTCACAGCAAAAATGTTACGAAAGGAGTAGGATGGATGTTGGTAGACTTAGCCATCTCTGCTATAAGCGATTAGTGAATATTTCTTATTTCCAGGGATAACAATATATATTTGAATCAAACTTTTAGAAAACTCAACACAGATTTGATTTCTGAATCCCAGTCCATGGCACTCTAAAAATTCCTAATAAAATCCATAAACAGTGCTTTGGAAAGTATCACACAAATAGATGGGCATTCACGAATTTTTTTTAATTATGTTAATATTAAGGCAATAGGTTTGTCCACTGCCTCTAAATCATACCCTAAAAGCAGCTGCCAAGGAGTCAATGATGCAGTAGAACATGCCTCTCTAGTTTTTAAGGCATTTTATTTCCTTCCTCTAGATCATTGGAAGCAAGCTGAACACTTAACCATATTATAGAACTTAAGACCTTAGAAATAACCTTAGAGACCACCAAATCTCAGTAGTTCCCAAACTTTTTGTCACCGAGGCCCCCTTTATTGGTCTTTGACTACCTCCTCCAAACCCCGTATTGTGAAAGATGTTTGCCTTTCAGATTTCATTTAAGGAATAAACATGGCTTATATTTATTGAATGATAACTATATGCAAATAATGTACAAAGTGCTTTATATTATTGTATAAGTCTCACAAGAACTCAATGGAATAGTATCATTATTCCCATTTGAAAAATAAAGAAATTAAGGTTCAGAGAAGTGATGTTGACTTACCCAAGGTAAGTGTAAGACTGAGCATTGGATAGGAAAGGTGACAGGATTTGAACCCAAGTCTAACACTAGAACTCAAGTTCTTTATCATTACACTGTACTGCCTTTCTAATAATTGGGTAATAACTACTTTTTCCCAAGTTTTGATTAGCGTAATTTGAAAACATTCTAACCAAAATCAAAGAAATTGAGTGGACACAACCCAAGTGTCCATCAGCAGATGAATAGATAAATAAAATGTGATATATACATACAATGTCATATTATTAGACCATAAAAAGGAATGAAGTTCTGATACATGCTCCAAATGAATCTTGAAAATGTTATACTGAGTGAAATAACCCAGACCCAAAAGGACAAAAATTGTATGATTCCACTTAGATGAAATATCTAGAATAGGTAAATCTGTAGAGACAGAACATAGATTAGAAGTTACCAGAGGATGAGGGGAAGGGACAAGGGGAAGTTATTGCTTAATGGGTCCAGAGTTTCTGTTTGAGGTGATGAAAAACTTTTAGAAATAGATAGTGGCGATGATTCACAACATTGTGAATGTAATTAATGCCACTGAATCATACACTTAAAAATGGTTAAAATGGCAAATTTTATATATATTTATCACAATAAAAAAAGAAAGAAAGAAATTGGATTCTGGTTTACCTAGATAACTTTATTGTGTGTACCTATGATTTAAGTTTCTCTGTTTCTGTAAGTTTTTCAAAATGTAAAATAGATTTCACATGAATGTTACATTAGTGGCTCTCCATGGACCCAGAGGGTCCAATGTGAGAACAATGACCAGCCTCTCACAATCATACACTTAGATGATGGCAGGACAAAAATGAGTCTCCTGACTCCCAGTTACATATTACCCTACATATCAGGAATAACAAACAAACAAGATAGTGCATCCTATTAATGATTTTTGTAACTTCAGCAATCTTTTCAGAATCTTGGAATCACGTTGATGAATGGCTCTCTGGCCCTTTCCCCTGGCTGGAAGAACAGAGCCAAAGACGTAACCGCTCCTGATAGCACCTATCCCACCCCCTCTTTCCCATTTCAGAAAAGCATGGAGGACAAATCGTGGAGGAAGATATGGAGGGGAGATCAAGAAAAGCCATAGAAAAGGCAAGTGGAGACAATTGCAGATATCAGAAAAGACTGGGGAGAGGTGAAATTGTGCATACGATGAGACAGAGAAGGGAGTGCCTGGTCTCCTATGCCAGGCCTTCCTCCTATCCAGTGAACACAGCATAGGGCTGGGCAAGGAGCACTTGGTAGGAAAAGGCACTGATTATTGTATAACGTGAGGGACTTTCAGGCATTTAATTCAGAGGCTTTGGGGTTCAGAGGGTTTGGGACTCTTCCAAGAGTTTCTCTGCCTCCCTCTCTCTCTCCTTACTTCTCTTGTTCTTCTTCCTTTTCTTCCTCTTCTTCTTCCTTTTCTCTTCCACTTCTTTTCCTCCCCTCCTCTTCCCCTTCCTGCTCCTTCCCACATTTTCTTTCCCTCCCTCCCTCTTCCCTTCTCTTTCCATTTCATGCTAGAGTACTTTTATACTTAGGAGGCACTTTTCCACTGTGAGAACAATTACCAACCTCTCACAATCACACACTTAGATGATGGCAGAACAAAAATGGGTCTGAGAGGAGAGGGTATGAGCAGGAGGGAGAGGAAGTAGGGAGATGACGGAGTGGGATATGTGGGTCTTTGTCTACAAGAGAGGAATAAAGGTATGAGAACACACAGCTATTCTACCCACTGTCCTGTATTACCATGCTTCCTCCAACTTTTCTCTCTTTTTTATTGTTTTGTAGTTACTTGTTTCTGTATGACCAAGCCTTGGTAATTCCCAACTTTGTCTTCCCCAATACCTTCATTTATTGATTTCTGCCCTCCTGCCCCCAAATCCCAACTTCTTAAAAAACTACAACATTGTAAGCTCCTTAAGGGCTGGGGCAACATTTTAATCATATTTGTATCCCTCGTGTCCAGAAAAATGCTGGATGCTCAACTCATGTCTGTCAACAGAAAGGGTGAATAAATAAATTTAAGTTGTCTCAACAAAGCCTTAAGCCATGTGGTTGGTTTTGTGCATGGCTTATTAGGGGCAAAACAGGAAGGCATATTTTAAATGAAGAATATCCCAGGAAATCAGGAATATTATATCCCAAAAGCAACAAGGGACTTTTAAGTTTCTCTTCAGTTTACTGATGTAGTTTCATGGCATAGAAAGGAGGTAAGGCTTTGCTGCAGTCCTGTGGAGTGATAAAAACGGAGTATTATTTGTGCTGAAACTTTCATGAAGCAACTGAAGAATGAGTGGTCACAGGAGGATGAGGAAGATAATGACCGCCATAAGTAGACTTTTTCTAAATATAGGAGAAAAGAAAATTAAAATTTGAAAAGCTGCTGCTGAGGCAGTAGAGCACTCTGGTTATTTTCAAGTCAGCATTGAAGCAAAGGGGCTGCTCTTTTTGACAAGATCTACATCAATCCGTCAGAACCCCAGAGTGGAGAGAGGACTTGGGAGGATACACTGGTGGCCTTTACCTCACTCATCACCCTTCAGAGGAGGCTCTGGTGCTACCTTCATCCCATGGGTGCTGGCTGGGGCTCAACTCTAGGTCAGCTGGGCCCAACAGGTGTGTGAGCTGACCTTCAAATGGGCTTCGTGGGACCAACAGGCACTGCATCTGGGCTCTGCCACACCCACAAAGTCAGCCAGCTGCAAATGAACCAGTGTGCCCTTGCCAGCTTTTGTGGCAAATTGGAAAGCCCTAGACCTGCCTTCTCTACCACCACCACTACCCCTTTGTCTGGTTTCCCCAGGTCTCTGGGCGTGGGCTGGGAGAAATTCTCAGAAAGGTGCTTGTGACTGAGCCTGCTGATGTGGAGGAGGAGGTGAGAGCTGGGCCTCGGTGAAAGGGAGGGGAAGACGATGGGGAAATGACGTTCTAAACCTAAATTATGCCTGCATGTGATTTTTAGAAACTTTATTTTAAAAAACAAGACAATAAAAGGAGATACAGGGAGTAGGGAGATTTCTGAGAAAAATGTCCATTTTAGTAACGTCTGTAAAATACGAACCATATAAAAACAGCCGGTGAACCTCAGTTACGTGATGTAATTCCACTTAAGGACCAAGATTTCAACAGCACTGAATGGGATCGAATGCTGCATTTCCCCCCCGCACCTAATCCCCTTCTAATTTTTATTGTTTTAACTCCGCTTACGCCAGTCTGAATGTAGAGTTTTGGCCTCTCCTTCCTAATGGTTGTCACTGAAAGTGGGGATTCCAACCTTTCATTATTGCTCCGGTGATAATATCAAATGCCCCAAACATGGATAATCTCAAATTTCACATGATATACAGATATAATGTGGGGGGAAAAGCATATTAAGCTGGAAAAGAAGAATAGAGAATAAGAGAGGTTAAAATAAGAAGCCATATTTTTTTGAGAATCACACAGAGCTGCTTTTTGGATCCATTTTGTATTATTTTTTTCCTACCCATTTAAATGTAAACAGGCAAGCTCCACATCTCCAGGAAGCTTTTTCCTTTTAAAGCATTCTTTACTATTTAAACAGGTACAGGATAGATATTTCAACGCAGAGCCCACATAAAATCCCATATTAGGGATGATACCAAACTTAAAGAATGTTGTAAAATGAGAATGGAAAAAAATGTACAAAATGAATTCCTGCCCATTTACATGCTTTCCGTCAGGCTACCAGATACCAAGCCTCTGTCTTTGTGTTAACACTGCAGATTAGGTCAAGTTTTTACCCCTCTGAGCTCTTTTCCTGTAAATGACGGGTTTTGATGTGAAACAAGCAACATGTCAAAGCAAGTTGAAAGATGTAGGCATTTTATGCCATGTCACAATGACAGGCCGGTGAATATTTGGGCCATTAGGGGCTTATTAGTGAATAAATGACCAGATGGTTCAGTGATGCACGGAGATGGACAGAGCTGGATGCTCCTAATCAGCACTGTCTGTACTTGATGTCAAATCACATGACACAGTAACCCATGGATACCGAGGAAGAGTTACCATTAGCAAGTCAATTTGATATCTGGGTGGTGTAAACAGACTTATAACCGCACTTCAGGGCTGCCTCTGTTTTGAGGAAGGAAAATACAGTAGAATATTGAAAGGCACATACACAATAAACTCTAATTGTTATTTGAGAGTAATACAAAGAATTTCTATCTTAGTTCTTCTTCTTTATTCTTGAGAAAGGAATGATGCCTAGATGCACAAGAAAGAGATCGTCAAAAATAAAGAGGTCAAATTGAGAATATATTGAAAATCTCAGTAAAAGACATATGAAATAATAATGTTGGCTAGAGCGGGCGGTTAGTGGAAAGATGCAGGGCCGTCTTCTTATTGCGCTTTGCGGTAGTAAGCGGAAAACAAAGTTTAGGAGCAGAGCACAAACTATAAACACACACTATTTGTCTTTGCACACCACACACTTAAATCTGTCCTTGTCTCTAAAAACGTTGATAGCCTTAACAGCCACGTTGGGTGTTTCCCATAGGAACGTAGAAAAGTATTTTTGAAGAAGAGTGCACATTTCTTTTTTCCTCATCATTTTCAGTATTTTCAGACTGACAAGTATCCTTTGCATTGTGAACACCCCCAACTACTACTAAAGAAAACACTCACTCTTAAGACCTACAGAAGGAACAGGCGGAAATAAACTCTTACTCTGGTGTTCCATCAGAAACTAGGGGGTTGAGGGCACAGATTCAATGCATTAGGCATCTACGGTGGAAAGTGTTGACAGGCATTTCCTCCCAGGATCATCAATTAAAGAAATTCAGTCTTGAGGGACTGAGAACTAAATGACATTACTGTAAATTTTCTCTTTTAATAATACTTATTGTTTGTATAGCATTTTTTATTTGCAAAGCACTTCATGAATATTGTATCTTTTTATTTTCTTTTTAGTTAAGTAGTATTAGTGCATTTGATAAATCCTTCCTGGGTGTCTACTACGTGTGTCTACTTCCGGACAAGATGCTGAGGACAAGGGGAGCAAGCAGTGGAATTCCTCTAAAGACTTACATTTGCATTCAATAGGGCTTTCTAATGAGTACTATGTAATATTTGATGCTTACAAAAAGATTACATGTAATATGTTATGAAAAATAATTTTTAAAAATTGACATCTGTGACCCCACCATCCACTATAGGAACCAGAACATCATTAATAATGGTAAAGTTGTAAATATGCTCATCTCAGACCAGCTCTCCACACACACACCTATCTATACCCTACCCCCCACAGAGGTAACTACACTCTGGATTCTGAGTATATCATTCCCTTATTTTTCAAAAATAATTGAACCTCACATGGCTCTATTTCTAAACAAGATATTTTTTCATTTGCTTGTTTTATTCCTTTATAAAAATGGTATTTTTTATATGCATTCTCCTGAGAATTGCTTTTTTTTACTCAACAGTGGATTTAAAATTTAACCATGTTGTTTTATATAGCTGAAGTTCATTCACTTTCACTACTTTATCATGTTCCATAACATGAATATTCCATCACTGATGTATCCATTCTCCTGTCTGTAGATATTTGGCTTGTTTCCAGTCTGGAGCTATTACAAATAATGCTGCAAAGGACATTCTTGTACATATATACTGGTGTACATATGAACAAGTTTCTCTAGGTGTGGGGTTTCTGGGTCATGGGGTGAATAGGTCTTCAGCTTAACAAGATAATGCCCAACTATTTTCCAAAGGTTTCCCAATTGACACTACCAATAGTCTATGAGGAGCATTCCCATTATTCTACATCCTTATCAATGTACTTATTATTTTCAGACTTTTAGTTTTTCCAATCTAGTGGATGTATGTTCAGCCTGAACAGCCACTCTGAGAAGCAGCAATTCTTATCTATATTTTACAGGTAAGACTCAAAATCACCGAACTAGTAAGTAGTAAAATCAGGACTTAAACTCAGTTCTCCAGCCCACAAACCAGGGTTCTTCCACTGTCCCACACTGTGTCCCTCAACTTAGTCCCCGTTGACTCATGCTCCACATTTATAGACACAATTAACACGTAGGAGCAGTATCATGTTCAATTTAGGGCTCTGCCTCTTGTTAGCTCTGTGACTTGGGCAAATTACACAACCTCTCTGTGCCTCAGTTATCACGTCTATAAAACAGTAGTAATAATAACACCTATTTTACATGATTGCTATTTATATATTGCATTAGGTTGCAAGGGTCAAACAAGTTATTTCTCACACACACACACACACACACAATTAAATAGACATTTAAATAAACACACGCTCCAAATTCCAGCCATGCCAGCTAGAATTCAATATATTTGCTCTCACCCAAATGCCCTCTTTCTTTCGAGCAAATGGCTTTTTCATTAACTACATTGCACTCCCTTGTTGTGGGCTGGCAAACACATCCTTGTTTCACAGGCATTTACATTACAGCAGTGAAAGACCATCTTAGCTCTGGCACCATGATGACTTGATACCAGCAAAATCAGTTTAAAAGTTTTTTAAAACATGTATTTTGTAGGCTGGGTGATAGCATAAGTCCTTTAGAGTACTTAACTGAGTTTGTGTACATACAGTCCTATGTGTGATAATTTAATGTTCTGTCTTCCTCATTAGACTGTTTCTAGTTTTAATCACAATTATATCTCCAGCCTTAATATTCAATAAATACTTGTTAATTAAATGAATGAATTAATGAATTTTAAAAAGCAGATTAAGTGATGTGTTTTGCTAAATTTATGTCAATCAAATGCTCCTGTTTTAAAAGGTCTACAATCTTTTATCTGAAGTCCTTGGAGCCTGATGTTTTCCAGAATTTAGAATTTTTCCATTTAAAAAAAATTAATACTGTAGACACACTGCACATCCACAGCACCACTGGGCACCACTCAATAATGAAATACATTAAAATTTCTGCAGCAAAACGTAGGGATAGGCACTCACAAAGGGGCTTTCAGGGACCACAAATAGCATCACATTGCTTCAGGTCAAGCCTACCACCAACAGAGTTATGGAAATACTGTCTTCACAGATTTTTGGCTTGTAGAATTGTGGGTTAAAATTGTGGACCTATAATTTTTAAAAGTGTGGAAATTTGAATCCATAACTCCTCGGTCCCTAACATATTTTATTCACACTATGGTGCATCTTACTCATATTTCATTCCTTGATCTCCAAGAAAAACTATACTACTAGTTTATGGTGCACTGACACTTCTTTTAATGGACCAGTGATTATCCTACTGCCCTGAGGCCAGGGAAGTGTACAGCCTATTCCTGGGAGAGGCATAGCTGAATTTTAACAAATAACAAAAACTATTCTCAAAATTAAGACCTGGGATTCCCCATTCAAGAGACTTATAAAGTATTTATTTGCAATTTGTTTTGGATAAAATTGCTAATATTTCCAAAATGTAATTTTTTTTAATGGTAGAGATTTGATAATTTTTTCTAAAAAAGAGTGTTCTTCTCAGAGAGGGAAGTAAATTTTAAAGTTGCTTCTGGAAATTCATAAAAGGCAAAGTTTGTTGTATTCTATAAAGAGCTAAATAGAAAAAATCAGCTATTTTAAAGACCATAACAAGGTCTAGACTCAGGACTTCTGTCTTATGTCCCTTAGGCATGAGCAAGAACAGTGTGAATCAGACAAGAAAAACATTTCAAGTCCAATCCTTCAGTACATTTAAATTTAAATGTGCCAAATGTGCAACTCTATACTTCCACGTGTACACACACACACACACACACACGCACACGAGACTCCTCTCCCTCTGATAGTGCCGTCACAGAGAACTGTGATGGGCTAAGGGAGTGTCCTCTTTTTTTCATCTTTAGGTGTAACAGATGACATCCTTTACCTGACTCTTGATGGCAAAGTGTGCTGACTCAGAGGTCACATTGCCCGGTGAAAATCATAGCTTAGACATTCATGAGCCCTACGCTGTAGGAAAGTTATTTCACTTCTCTGGGTCTCAGTCTACCCATCTGTAAAATGTGGGTGATAACAGAGCCTAATCCATGTGGTTGATGTGAAGATTAAATTATATTTAGTATGTGTCTAACTCATAGTAAGGGCTCTATTCCTGTGAACTGTTATTCCAAACTCATGCTAATTCTGAGGACAAGGCACCTCCTCAGATCTTGGCAATTACCTCGATAGTAAGCTGTAGCTTTTGCTAGAACACAGTAACTCCACGCATTATGCTCCCAATAGACCTTCTGACATTTTCCAGCACCTTGGTTTTATTGCTAATATTATTTATCACTTAAGGCTAAAACAATGGGTTAATTCATATTATGATTTCTTTCCTTCAATAATATTTACTGAATTGTAAGTATCAGCTGTCTCCAACATACAAATAGGTTGAGTTCCAAAAAGTTTATCTGTATGTGAGTGGTTTACAATTTGAAACACATTTTTCCATAGAGGCAATGTTTTAAAAGAGGTTGGGTGCCAGGCTGACAAAATAAAAGGCAGTGAAATGGGTATCCATCCCCTAGGCTGGACAGTCTCAGACAAGCAAAACAGCTTTCTTAAGACCACGATCCACCTGTTAGCTGCCCAGACGCTGCAGCAGGCAGGGGCGGGGAGTAATGGCTGACTCTTGGCATGTTCTTCATCCAAGAGGGAAAAAAGAAAGAAACTGAAAGTCAGGGGAGAGATTTGGTGGGCCCCAGCTTCTAGTCACCATCTTAGAGGGGAGGGGCATGAGCTGTAGAAGAAACTGCCACTATCAAGATGGGTAGAAACCTCTGGAGCCTTGGAAACTTCCCTATGTTTCATTGCTCTACACCAGTTTCCTCATAGTGATTAGTAGGAAGCCCCTTAAAACTTTGGGAGCCCACAAGGCAGAGGAATGAATGGGGGATTATATTCCACTCTAAAGCTAGTAGATGGCCAGGGATAAGTGGGGAGGGGGAATGGAGAGAACCCCAAAGCATAAAGTGGGAGTTGTCCATTATAAAAAGGAAGGGAAAGCAGGCTGTGTGAATCTATGTCACCAATCTGCCAAAATGGTGCTCATGAGAAATACTTCCATGAAGGATGGAACACATCTCCCTTTGTTGGTAACTTAAGAGAAGAAAACAAATGGAAGGTCCCTTGAGACTCATCATCAGTAACATTAAGTATCCATGTCTGCAGAAGAGAAGAGTCTCACTTTGATTCTCAACCTTGGCTGCATGGTAGAATCATCTGGGAAAATTTTTAAAATCCCAAAGCCCCAGCCGCACCTCAAACCAATTACTTTAGAATCCCAGGACCCAGGGCATCAGAAGTGTTCAATCTCCCCCACGTGATTCCAGTGAGCAGCCACATTTGAATACCATTTTAAATATTAACTACTCCCAGGTGTCCTAAATGGAAGAATAAGGTAATCTGGCCTCCACAGAGCTCTGGAACACTCCAGACTTGAAGCATCTTACCAAAATTCCCATTTACAATTAAATGCCTCCTCCTCCGAAAACCCTGGGACAGAATTTCAGAATAAATTTGGTGAAGCCGATTATTCACATTATGATTTCATTTGCTAAGAAAGTAAAAATAATTTCAACCACAGGATTCATTAAATATGATGGCAAAATACTTCAAACAATTTATGTGCAAACTCAAAGAGCCTCCTGGAGATGAATTCATCTCACCATGTGCCAGGCACTGTGCTGGATGCTGGGAATAAAACAATTACAAATGTAGATACAGCCCCTCCCAAAATGGTAGCCTAGAGTCAGTGATGATCGCGAGGGTCAGCAGAGGAAGCTGCTCGATATAGACTGAGACCTTGACCAGCCGAGGCCCCCCAAGAAGCAAGGAGTTACAACTGTGAAGACTGAGTCACCTGTTTTAAGTCATTATGTTTTCTGGGTCACAAATGTCTATCCTATGAGTGTAGTATTGCTTGGTGGACGTGGCAGTGTCTGGTTGGCTGAATTATATGTACTAGGGAATGTACCTCCATTTCAAGTGTTTCATGAGCTATCCCTCTGATATATATGCCTTTTATACTTCGGAGTGCTGGCCTGCAAGATGACTTGGTGTGTGCCTGACTGTGCACACGGCTACTTGTTGGTTCCCACTGCTAGGATAATTGCCACTATTACCTGTTGTCTCATTATATTACTCGGAATTATTCATCTGTTGATCTGCATTTTTAGGAGAGAGGATTGGTGGCTGCAAGCTTCACAGAAATCCAGCCCTGTGATTAGTGTCTCCGCATCAAATCTCTTGCTTCACAGTTGCTTTAGGAGCTTAGGAACTGAGTATCTTGCGGTAGCATAAGTATGTCGTCTCTTTTTGCTTTGACAAGGTTAGCGTCTTTGGTGTCTACTGGCACAATCCCCAAGCTTCCTGGAACTTGTGTCGTTAACCATGCAGTGGGGTCTGACTGCAAAAAATGCAGAGCACATTAAGCAGGCAAAAACAGCCCAGGACTTGAAAAAATCTCTGCATGGAAAACAAGGGGCTCTAAATGATTCTGTTAACATGGCTGACACCCTATGCCTCTCTCCTCTTCACTGCTGCAAAGGATTCTAGCCACACGAAATGTGCACTCCTTCTTCCCTTGGTCCCCTCCCAGGCCTCCACATACTCCTTATGGTCAATCCTGATGCTGCTGGGAGTCATGGATTTCTACCAAGATATGTTCCTCTCTCAAAGAACTGCAGATGACAGGAGAAAACATGCAAAAGACAGGTAGTAAGTAAACCAAGCAATAATCAGATAAGTCATATTTTTATAGTCTCAGAGCTCTTTGCAAGCATTTGCTCATTTAGAGAACAATCTCATGGGCTAAGCCCATCCTAGACAACACTAGAAGGAAACAGTCCATCAGTACAAAGCATGGGGCTTCTCTGGTCTATATAAGCAATTGGCTTTAAAGCATCCTGGCTTTAAACTAGATCGAAACAATTCAGGTATTGCTGCTTTGCAATTGTTAAAGGAATTTAACTGGTGACATTATAAGGCCCACAAAACCACTAGTCAAGAAACTGTGAAATAAACTCTTATATAGTTGTGCTGGTCATTGGCTGTTTGCTCTCAGAGGCATTCCTTGCCCTTCCCCTGCTCTACTCTATACCATAGGGAATTAAAGGAACTACATTTCTGGAGTTCTCATGCCCTCCAGTTTGGGGAGAGGTCCATCTAGAGGCAGGCACTGGCAGAGGGGAGAAGTCAAGATGTTTCTCCTTCTCTCTGTTGCAGGTGGCACCTCCTTAGCACCTCTCTCCTCCACGGCACCATCGCTTGCCAAACAGACCTTCCCTCTGCAGTCGCGGCTCCTCCGGGGCAGGCCCACAATAGTTCAGACCCACTGGGTGGCCCCAAATCGCAAGCTGCTCCAGTGACACCAGCTCCTTCCTTTGTCCCACCAACCCCAGGAGAAGGAATATCTTCCTGTGCTTATTCATCTCCAGGTTGTCTCTGTTGGGCTTCTCAGCTCTTCTGTCACCTGTGTAACCATTTCCTTGTGACAAATTTCTTGTTTTGAGGTATCTAGAGTGGTTTCTGTTTCATTGGCTGATATGATAGTTTACTGTTGTAACTCAATCATGTTATCTATGGTAAATCTATATCTACCTAAAAAATGAAAAAGAATTGCTGTTATGGGCTGAACTGTCTCTCCATAAAATTCATATGTTGAAGTCCTAACCCCTAGTACCTCAGAATGTGACTGTATTTGGAGACAGGGTCTCTAAAAAGGTAATTAAGGTAAAATGAGGTTATTAGGGTAGACCCTAATCCCATCCTGATGTGTTCTTATAGGAAGAGATTAGCACACAGACACAGAGGGAAGATAGCCATCTACAGATCATCTACAAGCTAAGGAGAGAGGTCTCAGCAGAAACCAATCCTGCTGACACCTTGATCTTGGACTCCTAGCTTCTAGAACTGAGGAAATACACTTCTATAGTTTAAGCTACTTAGTCTGTGGCTTACTACTGCTAGCAAATGAATTCAATTGCTTATCTCTGAAATTTGGGGTGAACTAGTTAACCCTAAGCCCCAGAGTCCTCATCTGTAAAATGAAAATAATTAAAATACCCAAATTATGAAAATTAACTGAGAGAAGCTTAATACACTCCCTGCTGCAGTGCTCGATAAATGTTGGGTATCGTCGGGAATATTCATGTACAAGTGTAACTAGAATGCGCTTGTGATGGTAACTCTGGAGCCCACCTCCCTGGGGATTAGGGAGGGCTTTACACTGGGCCACCTGGCTGGTGTCTCCGCTCGGGTTTTCGTCTGAATTCTGCTCTCGTCACTCATTTTCAGCTGCTATACTAATTGCAAAGAGCTCCAGCTCTGTCATCAAAGTTTCATTCTTAAAGCATAAACATTATTCCTCAGCGACAAATTCATTAATTTTTTTGCTCTTGCTACTGCCATTTCCATTTCTGTTCCTTGTTGCTTCTGCATAACTCTATTCAAGGACGGAATTGCAGTGTGACTTTTCTGGAACGCCAGTGACTATCCACTGGGTCTGTTTTGGGTCAGCCAGAAAAAGATTTCCCACTGGTTGCCACCTAGAAGACTCTGCCCCAGGACTCATATGCAGATCCTCTAACATTGTTGCCTACAAGTATTCACACCATGGAGATAAAAGGAACCACCTGCCTGGAACCTTCTGTACCTGCAGCTGAGCTCAGCCAAATCCCTGAGTAGCAGCTTATGTATGTTGGCAGCTGCAGCCTCCCTATTTTGCCTCTTTTTTACTCAGATCTTTCTCCTTCTGCAGTGATATGCCTAATAATCTGAGTCACTCAGTTTCTTTTTGTACATTGGATCCATGAGTCCCAGTGTGGTGCAAAAGACTAATTGCTACCCTTTGTATTGTAGCAAGTCATTTAGACTTCAGCTAAAGAAATGAAGCTCTAACAGTGTAATTGGGGGCACTAAGTAATAGTGAGGCTATTTTGGACACCTTTAAGTAGAAATATTACTTTTCCTTAGCTGAAGTTTCAGAAGAATGAGGAAACGGTGGGTGATCCCTTATAAAGAAGTATTTTCAATGAAGGCCTTCTCTTCCTAAGTAAACCCAAGCTTGTAGCTTACATCTACATGTAATATTTATCATCACTAATTTATTATTAAATGTCTTCTAGGTGATTGATACTGTATGGTGAACTTTCCAGGGAAAGAAAAGGAAAAAGGAAGGTGGAATATAATAAAAACAAAGGGAAGCCCAAAGCATTTTGATCCACTTTGTATTTTAAAAGCAGAAATTTACCATCTTGTGATTCTTAACCTCCCAATGGTTAGTTGCCATATGGTACTAATTCTGCCCGTGGAATGTGAAAAATAAAATAAATGTCAACTCTTGAATCACAATCACTAACCTCACAGCTACACAGAATATAATGGTTTTCTCTGTACATCAGTCTCTGTTTTAAGGGCCAGATGGTTTCTGCTAAATCTCTAGCCCTCTATTAAATAATTTACCTATTACTGGGAAAGAAAGATCCCAGAATTTTGTTTCCATGTTCTTTTCTCCACTTCCCTACTGGTAATGGACAGATTTCATTCTGTTCCTTCCACCTTGGTATGACTTCAGAGTTACCTTTGGCCCAGGGTCCCTTACAAGAATCCCTGGCTGGTTAGAATACTTTGCCATTGGATACCAGACTGTATTCCCTAGCCAGATTATTTTTTAAGTGATTCTTAAGAATAATAGAGTTGCTATTGATGGTTTTGCTAGGCAAACTTACTTGGTAAAATAATGAAGAAAAATATAAGTCTACTTGTACAGCTCTGGGGAAAATCACATTCCCAAAGATGATTTCATTTAAAATGTACGTTTCAAACATGCATATTGCTAATAAGGATTCAACTCTCAATAGATTAGTGTTTTGTGTCACGTTTTTTTTTATTAGCATAAGGTTTTCCATATTCTAGAGGAAAGTTCTATCTTACATTGAGTAAATCAAAACAGTGTCATTCTTCAGTTGTGGCTGCCCACCCCCTACTGCCTCCACTTGCTCACTCTCATTCTCTCGCTCTCTGCACCTTCTCCTACTCTCTCTCCCTCCCTCCCTCTCTCTCTCCCTCCTTTTCTCTCTATTCTATCGTGAAGATGGTTTGATATGTTAGCAACAATGGAGCAATCTTAAAAACATGATGTATGAACTCTAAAGAAAATATTAAATTTGAGAAAGTAACACATTTGCTTAGTTAAGAGGACAAACAACTAAGAAAAAACATCCAATGTTGTTGCTTCAGGCAGTCATGCAAGTTAGCTTTTGGTTCACAATTTTAATAACTTGTACAAGAACGCTGATTGCCTTTATGCTGATAGGCATGGTCATTCATTGAATGGCCACACGGGTCTTGCTATAGTTAAAGAATCATTCAGTAATTCAATATCAATTCAATTATCAACATGTTATAAAATAAATCAGATACCTTTAAAAATACACCACCACAGACTTGTGAGGGGTGAAGAGGTATTACCGGGTTCCTAATATAGGCCAGACACTGATCTAGCTTCTTTTTTCCAATATCCCATTTAAATCTCATAACAACCCTTGAGATATGTGCTATTGTCCTCATTTCAAAGATGAGAGATTAAAGCTCCGAAAATCAAAATAAATCAATGCCTGAGGCTGGCCTCCTTGCCTCTAGTCTGCTGGACCACCTCCCATCTGTACCCTGGCTTAAAAGCTTTTAGTGGATTCTCCTGACCTTTAGAACAAAATCTAAGCTTATTACCAAGTTTTTCAAGGTCCTTCATGACTTGGCCCCAGTTATCTTCTCAAGAAGCAAACCCTACAACTCCTCACCTCAAACTCCACTCTTGATCAAACTGAACTTCCTTCAGTCCTTGACTATGCCGTGCTTTCTTTTGCCCCTGGGATTGTGCTCATGCTGTTCTGTGCCTAGAACACCCAAGAACACACCTTCCATGCCCTCCCCCATGACCTGGCTAATTCTCACTGGTCCTTCAAATCTGAACTTAGGTATCACTTCCTCCAGGAAGCCTCCTCTGACCCCGAGCACCTGTTTGGTGACCCCCTGTCAGATCCTACAGCCCATCATGCTGTCGCACACACTGCCTTGTAGTTGCATGTTTATTTGTCCGAATCCTTCTCTTGACAGTAAATTCTGGGAAGGCAGGAATTGAGATTGTCAGGTTCTCATGCTATCCCAGTGCCTTGTACAGAGTAGAGAACAAATGTTTATCAAAGGACTGGATGATTAAGAGAATGACATTTGTGCTTGGAGAACTTTGTTTTCAACAACAACATAGCAACAATTCCGTGGCAACTGCCTCTGCAAGCACACCATTTAGGAGGCCTGGGGCAGTGTGTTAGGGAATGTTCAAAGCTACAGGCACAGTGTGGCTTTCTGAACCATCCGTTTTACTTGATGATAAGTAATTTAAGACTTGAATTTTTAATGAAATACAGATATGTTATACAGACAAATACTAAGTACATATGAAGCTTTAGGATAAAATATATGACTTCCGGGGCCGCCCCGGTGGCGCAAGGGGTTAAGTGCGCGCGCTCCGATGCGGCAGCCCTGGGTTCCCAGGTTCGGATCCCAGGCGCGCGCTGACGCACCGCTTGTCAGGCTATGCTGGGGCAGGCGTCCCATATAAAGTGGAGGAAGATGGGCACGGATGTTAGCCCAGGGCCAGTCTTCCTCAGCAAGAAGAGGAGGATTGGCAGATGTTAGCTCAGGGCTGATCTTCCTCACAGAAAAAAAAAATATATATATATATATATGACTTCCAAGAAACTTCCCGTTTTGAGTTAGTTTCCCAGATACAGAGCGACAATCACTGTTCTCTGTGATGGTCAAACCTTATGTAGAAGTTTGAGATCACTGGGGGCAGGTTTTAAGATGGGCAATGTCAGACTTCTAAGTCTCCAAAGGAAACTATGTGCTTTGAGGAATATTTGAAGGTAACAGTTCTACTTAATGTAGCGAAGACTAAGGAGAAATGTAAAGGCTGCCTTCACCTGGTTCAGAGGCTGTCACCTAGAAGAGGGAGCAGGTGAATTCTTAGAAATGCATCTTTAGAAAAAAGAATCAGAGCCATTGGGTGGAAAAGTCCAGATTCGGTTCAATTTGAGAAAGAACTTCTAGGCTGTCTCTAGATTGTGAGAATAAGGGATATTTTTGTTTTCCTTTTAATCCTCTTCCATATGTCCTAAATGTTCTACCACAAATTGTACCAAGGAATCAGGTGGAATTACTCAAAATGAGCCTGTATCACCTTTCATCAGGAGTACTACAGAAAGAACTCCTAATTTGTTCAGAACACTAGACTCTAACTTTCCTTCTAGTGTAAAGATTGTACAAATCTCCAACTTAAAAAAAGTGAATGAGCAGGGTTTCTTTCTATCTGGTTAGGTTTACCACAGGTACAACCTGTGCAAAGCTTTTTTTCTTGTTTTCAAAATAGGATTATAGTAGTTTTAGATTTGCACTAATCCATATTTGGTGCAAAAAAATTAGACAATGTATTCCTGTGGAAGGTGAAATTTCCCCAGACCCAACTCCATACGAAGATTTTCAAAATTTTATGCAAATATATTAATGGGATTACACTATAACTATTCTCTGACTTTTTCCCTTTGTGTGAATACATATGTATAATATATCATGAGCGTCTTTGCATGAAAATACAATAGATTTTGTTTGTCCTTTTAAACCATTACATGGTATTCCTCTGTCTGGATGCAGTTTAATGAATTTAACCAGTTCTCTATTGATGGACACATGCTTTGAAGCATTGTTTGTTATTGCAAACATTTAATAATTAGTTTAGCTCATTCTATCAAAAGATTTTTCCATGAAACAGACTAGGCCTCCATACTGAAGTAGTGGTACCCCAATAAATACTTAACAGTGTGCTAGCAAATGTTCAAAGCCATAGGCGCAGTGCATCTTCCTGGATTGTCCATTTTACTCAATGTTAAATAATTTCGAATATTAAGATTTTTTATAAAAAACTATTCAGATGTGTTATACAGAGGAATACAAAGTATATACAGAACTTTATGGCAAAAGAGAGACTTCAAAGACATTTCCCATTTTGAGTTAGGGCCCCAGGCCCCCAAAGATAGGTTGACTTTCTCCTGCCATTCAGGATAGTTCAGTGGAAAAATTTAAGTACTTGTTTAAGATCTTTGGAATTTTTTGAATGCCTGAGAGGATTCCAGACAAACCAGGGACTAATTATAATGGCTGAACTAGGTTCTTAAAATAGAAATCAGCCAAGAGCTCTTAAGATGGGTTCCTCAAAGTGGATGTGAGGACACAAAAGAAAGGACGGGGCGGGAGAGCAGAATGAGCCTTTCTCAGTTACCCTAAAAGCTGGATCAAGTCCAGGTACGAAAATTGGTTTGGGTGACAACTCAGAACAGAGTAATTTTCTATGCTCACAACAGGAAACATAAGGTTATCTTTACTGTGGGCTTTTGTGGTTCATTTTAAAGGAAGTATCATTTTTGTGAGGCTAATAGACTTTTCAAATAGTGAATTCTTAACTAGAAAGTCAAAGTTCAATCATAGCCTATTTCTTTATCTCATTTTACTCGAATAGAAAACTCAAAAGCTCTAATGAAAGAACATTTGAAAAGACAGGTAAACTCTTGTTAATAATTCTAGCAAGTGGGAAGATTTACCGGAGCCTTATTTCTCTTGATGGATTTCATCTGGTGCTTTTAGACCAAGGGTACGATGTAGTAGAATTTCCGGTCTTCTTAAGCACCTTCAATCCTGCATATGCCAAAAATAGTTGTTGGTTACTATGCATAGATGCTTTGTTCTCCACAATAAGCCTGAAGAGCAGGGGTGAATTATGTTTAAAAAGGAATCGTTTTGCCTGTGAGAACACTTTACATAAAACAGCCTGTGAATTCTGAAGGATTTTAAAGCTGAGCTCTAACATCCTATAATATGCATCTAAAATAATCTTCTAGCTAAAAGCAAAAGAACTGGTCAACTCACCTCCAGCTCTTACTACTTGGAAGTATTCCTTAGTGCTTAACAGTATTTAACGTATGTGCATTTATTTCCAATGCATTCATTTTAAAATCATCACTCTAGGCCAGGTAAATGGATTCAATAGAGACGAACACACCATCCATCATATTTTGTGGCCTTGCATAGCTGAATGCGATAATATTCAGTATAATCCTGCTGTCTAATATTCGCTTGAAACGCGTCAGACATTATCATATGCTAATTGTGCGTAATTAATGTTAACTATTCGTGGGCACAAGATCAATTAATGAGGTGTAAAGTAAAACTTACATACAAAATAAAGAAAAATAAAAACCTCCCCATACAAACATAAGAACAGACATTTTATTCTCTAAGGCATGTTAAAAAGATTATAAATGAATTGACCATTTTGATATTAGAATGTATACAGTAAATAACACTTGTAAAAATGCGATCGTTTTAGGTCCCCTGGGGAAAACAGCAGTAATTCTTCCTCATGTGAGAAGCATGGAAAGAACGCCATCGAAAGAGGCTCAATCAATATATTATCTTCAGAACAAACAAGGGAGCTATAGATGAGAGCTGTGGATGGATATTATAGATGAGGGATTCTGTTGTCATAACCACTTGGAAACCCGGCAGCATGCGCATCCAATTCATAAAATAAATAGTCAACTTATTATTCAAGTTTAGCTCAAATTTCAGTGAGCTTGGCAAAATTTGTCACAGTGGAAATGTACTGTGAACTCAAAGAAAGAGGCTCGTTTTGTTTACGAGGTAGCTGTCTTCAGAATTGAATAGAAAATAGGGAGTTAAGTGCCTCATTCCCCAAATTTCATCAACCCTCAGACTAACAGGGAGACTGTATACATTACCATTGCTGTCTCTCTTTTCCCCTTGGAGGTACTGAAGTGAAGCCAGATTAAGTATCTTGCTTAACGTGAACACACAGTTCAGTGCAAGGACCACTAAGAGAACCCTAAACTTCTAGCTCTCTGTTAGTTCAACGTGTCTCCCAGCTCGCTATCCCCAGGCACACAATTTCAGATAATCTATGCGCTCCTTCACACTTTATCTATTAGCTCAACCATATGTTGCTGGTTTTGTCTTTTTTGAAAGCATCTTGTATGATTCCCTGTTCCCTGCTGAAGTTGTCATTAGTATTCTTGACCCGATAATTCTGGCTCTTGATCTTTTAGAAGGGATTGTTCTTTCCCAACCCATTTGAAACTAGGTGTGGTCATACAAATTGCTTTGGTCTATCAATGTGAGTGGAAATGACAAAGGGCACAAATGACAAAAATGATTTGCCACACTGCTCCTGTGAACATTAGAAACACACATCAGGATGAAGCCTCCATCAGCCAAGATGCCTGAGTGATTACAAGGAGCAGAGTCCTCCTGCTGACCTTCAGTGGACATGTTATGTAAGCAGGACATAAACTTTGTGTTAAATCACTGAAATTTGGGGTTTGCTTGTTACTGCAGTATAATCCAGCATATCTTGAATGATACATGTACAAAATGTAATCTAAGCTTCTTCCACTTGACATTGAAGACACTCCACCATCTGGCCTCCACCTATCTTTTATACATTCACTTAACTTGTTGAAAGCTATGATGTGCCAACAACTCTGACAGTTCCTAGGTTTACAAAGATAAAAGGCCCATGCCCTCAATGGGGAGACATACATGCATTGGAATTATTATAATACAATTTGGTAATTGCTGTAGTTAAGCTAACATTGAGGTCTAGTAAGAACAAGAGAGACATCACTTTATTCTTCCCTGGGATTGCGCTGGGAATGGTGCAGAGCATTTTTTGCAAGGAATGGTCAGCATATGAAAAGGCACAAGAGTGGTGGAAAGCAAAGCATGTTCACGAAACTGTGCATAGCTCAGTATGGCTGACGCATCTTCCCCCAGGACATAGCTACATTGGCACACATCCACACCTCTATCTGTGCTATTTCTCTTGCTTGGATTCCTCCAAACCGTTGTAGGATTAACAAGGTCGCAGGGACAGCAGGCGACAGATGTCAGGAGGCTCAGAAGTTTTTATTTCATACCTGTCTCACTTTCATATGGGCCCTTAAGCTTAGACATTTAACTCATCTCCAAATAAGTCAAATACATATAGTCACAAGGATAACTAATGGGACTCAAAGATGGTGTCCATTACACCTCTTTAAACCAGACTGCTCCTAGAGAAGACTAGACATAAGCATTTTTTTGCAACCTAACAATTATCCCACAACTACAATTTTATTGCGTTTCATTTTCTGTGCAAAAAGCATTCAAAGTAAACATTAAAATATACCTCAATTTTTGTAACCTTGGTTTTAAATTTCTTATTTTCTTTCTTTTTTTCTTTTTATTATATACCATAATCTTTTTCTATACCATTCTTTTTATTATATACCATCCTTTAAAAAAATAGTACAGGTCAAGCCTTCTCTGACCAGTGAAAATCTTTGGAATAGAAATCCCTTCTTCACATGTGAAAATTTCTACATCCTGGAAAAGGCAGAAATGCATAAGCTCAAATGTCACCTTCTCTGTGAAGCCTCCCTTGACATGTCTTACTCTTCCTCTTTGATCTCTCAGCATTTTGTTTGTAACTCTGCCCTTTATGACATTCGACCTGTCATTACGGCCAAGAAGTATTTACATGTTTACACCCCCAACCAGGTTGCTCTAAGTAATTGATAGAATCTTGCTCATGTCTGCATCCCTCATGGCACCTAGCACAGTACCTGGACACACAGGCAAGCAATATATCTTGAACTGAATTGAGGATTGGGCAAAACACCCAATAGTTATAAAGATGGGGGAAAACTGGTAAGAAAAGAATTTTTTCCTTACCAGACCCATTCTCATTTCAACCAGGTGCAAATTTTCTGTAAATACTATGCATGGATGGGCTCTTCCAATAAGAACTAATAGTGAGATCAAATCCTAAAGAAAAATGTAATGGTGTCTGCTATGATATGATTTTACAGTTTCAAAATCCCTTATCTAAAACCTTTGGACCAGATATGTTTCAGAATTTAAAATTATGCAGAGTTTAGAAAGGTAATGTGGTGCATGAACTTATACAACATTACCAACAGGGTATGGGGCAGCACTCCACAATCAACACATTAATATTTCTACAGGGAAACATGAATATTCACAAAAAGTGCAAGAAATAAAGATACAAGTAGCCTCATGTAGGTTTGGGTCAGGTTTTGCTGCCAAATAAGTTCCAAAAAGTTTAAGGTTTCGGAGTTTAAGAATTGTAGAAGAGAGATTGTTGGACCTGTATTACTAATAGCTCTTTACCCAATACAGGAAGAACTCCTGATTACCATGGGAGATCATCTTCATCCAATCCATCTTTATCAAGTTTGAAATTCAAATCTTTATTGCCAAAATACTTTCCAATTTTTAAACAACAAAAGATGAAATTTAAGATAAGCCATTATTTGTCTGACACAGATAAATATTTTTTTTAATTACAAGTTTACTTTAAACACTCTCTTTTGGTTTTTTTTTTGTTTTTTTTTTTTTTAATTTTTTCCCCCAAAGCCCCAGCAGATAGTTGTATGTCATAGCTGCACATCCTTCTAGTTGCTGTATGTGGGACGCGGCCTCAGCATGGCTGGAGAAGCGGTGCGTCGGTGCACGCCCAGGATCCGAACCCGGGCCGCCAGCAGCGGAGCGCATGCACTTAACCGCTAAGCCACCGGGCCGGCCCAAAACACTCTCTTTTGAAAAAGAAAATTAAAAGGTCACCCAGCCCGGTGGCATAGTGGTTAAGTTCACGTGCTTTGCTTTGGCGGCCCGGGGTTCGTGGGTTCAGATCCTAGGTGCGGACCTACACACTGCTCATTAAGCCAAGCTGTCCCATATACAAAATGGAGGAAGATTGGCACAGATGTTAGCTCAGCAACAATCTTCCTCACCGACAAAAAAGACAAAAGTTCTCATTAACCAAATATTGATATTGATATACAGACTAGATCTGAACAAGGATGTTGTGTGTGTAATGTTACACTCCTTTTTCAGGCAGATATGAGTTAAGAACTGATAGACACTGGTTTCAAGGTTTAGGTCCTATAAAAGCAGATTCTGGGAATAATATAAAATGTTTTCTCAGGGTGCCAGGCATATCCTCACAAAGACTGTGCAGGGCATCCCTGGGTCATTGGAGGAATGCTGTGTGACAGTGCATCTGGCTAAGATGTCTCGTGTGCACACACACACACGAATTTGCAAGTGCTTTGCCGTTAACATAAATTTAGCAAAAAAAAAATCTGAGTGCTACAAATGAAGTGTTCTCTACAAACCTATTTCAAAGACACACATCCTGACCATATTCTCTGTAGTTTATCTCAACCATGACAACAATGTTGGCTTCACAGTGTTTCTGTAGGCAAAGGGCATGAACAGTGCCAAGAAGAACTCCTGAAAGACTTTGCGAAATTTTCAAAAACATCTCATGTACCTTTACATTCCTCTTAGGCCAGATTCTTTTAGGTCCCAGGCTTGGGGAACCAGGCTAATTAGGAGGATTTCTTTATAAAAGTCCTAACCTGTGAAGTGTGGCTTTTCAGCGTTCTCAAGGGAATGACTCCTAGTGGCCAGGGTTTTGAAGTGAATGTAGCAATCACAGGCTGTTTTCTTTAGGAAACTCTGCAAATGGCCACGTAGTCTCTGGAGGAAGAGGTATGAAGCCTTTGGCAGGCAACACTTTTGAATGTATAATTTCTAAAAAAAATACGTACATCTGTACTTTATAACGATAACCAAAAGGCAAGGTCTTGGATAACCAATTTTCTATCTATGAGTACTAAGCACCTTGAAGATGAAGAATCCAGATCTTTGCAGAAGCTCAATAAATATTTGTTAATTGGACTTAATTTCAAATGACCTTTGCACCTGAAAACTCAGTGAAGTCTTCTTGGGATGAGGGTCTAAGTCCTAAAAGCAAGGAACATGGGATGGATTTGGATGAGAACAGAGACTCTAGGAAGCAAGACCCTGCATGGAAACGGGCCTTTTCAACTATCTAATTTGGGAACTGTCAGGAGCTCTCTGGCTAGTGACTCAGTAGGCATGAGCACAGGTGGAATCTTGAGTGAACTAGGTAGCATCCGCATTTGCTGTGGTGGTGGGCAAAGGCCCAGGCCCAGGCAGCCCAGCACCAGGGTTTGTGTGTGCGGCCTCCCACTGCAGACCAGAACCCTGGGCAGAGGCGCACTTGCTGGCTGCCATAGCTCAGGGACAGCACAAGGCTCGTTTTCTTTTTTTTTTATAATTTTATTTATTTATTTTTCCCCCAAAGCCCCAGTAGATAGTTGTATGTCATGGCTGCACATCCTTCTAGTTGCTGTATGTGGGATGGGGCCTCAGCATGGCCGGAGAAGCCGTGCGTCAGTGCACGCCCGGGTCCCAACCCGGGCCGCCAGCAGCGGAGCGCACGCGCTTAACCGCTAAGCCACGGGGCCGGCCCACGAGGTTCATTTTCAAAGGGCAAGAGCATGAGTCTGGCCTTGATAGCAGAATTTTTGGAGTAGTAGTTCTTTGAGCTGAGCACCAGTAGGGAACAGCCCACCTTCATCTTTCCTAACTTCTGGTCCGAGGGACCCCGTTTCCAAATTTAAGCAAGGTGAAATGCGAGAAAAATAGGAAGCAGTCAGGGAGCTGGTGTGGCTGTTCGTGCAGGCTCTAACTCCGCGTCTTAGCTTGCTGTGGGCTTGAGCCTTTCACGTTTGCTCTGGAGTTTATCCTTCAGGTGCGACAGGTTTGGCCAGGTAAGGAGATCCGGGGGCTCTCCCAGCCCAGCCTCCTCCCTCTGCTGGCTGGCTGGCTCCGTCCCCAGCACTGCCCGAACCCTGGGTGGTAATGGTCTGCCAGCGGTTACAGTTGTTGATCTTATAATTGAAATTTAAAAGGGGCTCGCAGCTGTCAGAAACGGATTTAACAGGGTGTCTCTGTTCCAATATTGTGTGCGGCTGCAACTTTGTAATTGTGCGGTGTGTTTACAGGCGTCACAAAGAAGGGGAAAGGAAGGAAGCAAATAAAGGAACCTCTTGGAACTGTTTGTAGCATTTGGGCCCCCAGGGCTGGAGGATATGTTGGCCAAGGGTCTAAAATAATGTTGCTAAACCAACAGGATCTGTGGTTTGGGAGAGTGGGCTAAACTACATTTGAATGTGTTTGGTGCCTACTTGATGCCAGGTTTTGAGGACGGCGTGTTAATGTCCTTCAAAGCTACTGTGCATAAGGCTCTGCTCTATTATACCTTCACTGGGGACTCTCACCTTCATTTAAAAACCGTCCTCTGCTTAATGCTTTTTTCCCTTTGATTTCTACAACATTTGCCATTAATGATGCCATGTCCTTGGCCGCCTTTTACTTATATTTTTAAGGTAACCCCTTGCTCTATCTTCTGCTCCTAACCTTTCTCTGTCACTTTGTCTTGATTTATAGTTAAATGGGAGGGGGGAGCTCGGCTTCTCCCCGCAGTCATAACTGGTAAGTTTGAGCCGGCTGATCTCATCTTGTTTCATGCTCTCTGGGTTTTATTCATTCCCGCTGTTTTAATGGTCCTCTTTTCTTTGCTAACTTTACACAGCAATTTCCTTTTTTTCTCTTAACACTAGCATTTTAAATGCTATAATTTTAACCTTGATAGCCAGAAACTTAAAAAATCAAAGTGTGGATTTTGAACTCCTTACTCTGTGACCACTATTTCAGAGAGAAGTGAATTTATTTCAGCCTCCGTCATCATCTTTATTTACTCCTACTCCTTTGTGGCCCGAGTTGATCCATTCTTTAATTTTTAAACTGTAATGTTTAGAGGGGAAGATAGGAGTGCTTCCAGTTGGAAGTGTTCAAGCCTGGGTGCCACTCACCAGCTGGATATCTGTGGACCAGCCAGTTAACATCTCTTTCATCCTCATTTCCTCATCGGTAAAGTGAAGAAAATACTAGTGCGTCTTCCAAGGCACCTGTAAGGACTGAATGAAATGACAAACGTAAAAAACCAGCACAGGATCTCACATCCAATCACTGTCGCGTGCTACTATTATCCTTGGAAAATTAATTCAGGAAGCCGACCCCTGCAATATAGCCTTTGTCTTTCCAAATACATTTTGTTTTTATTTGTGAAGCAAAGAGGACTTAACTGTTACAAGGATACTTGGTTAACTGTTAGGCCATGCACTTCATAAAAACACTTTATGCATTGAAGAAATGTGCCTTTTGACTAGGCACTTTCCTAGGCCTGAAGGAAATAAGGTCATTGACTGCTCTAGTTAACAAATCCAGTCCCCACCGAAATCTCTGCTTACTGTGAAACAGCTGATTCCTCTCCTCAAAATCTGGTTCCACAGGCAACCTGGGCTTCCTCTGAATTCTTGCTTTGCCAAAGGTCTTTTGGCGTTGGTTGCTCCCTCTAGAGAGAAGCACTGGCTGTTCTCCAACCTGGAGGCTTTGGAGCAGGGAGGGCTCAGAGAGCCAATTCTGCCTCTAAATATCCATGTGATCTTCCAACCTTGACTTCCTTCAGGGCCTGTTTCCTCTTGACCAAGAAGCCATATTATTTTAAATCCTTTAATACATAATTGTAATTGTTTTTTTCAATCAGCCTCATCAGAAAGCCTCGATGAAAGCCTGAGTGCCCTGCTGAATACCCTGCAACAGATCCGAATTCAGTTCAACCTAAAAACTGTTTGCCAGGTGCCTATTATGTGTCCGGAACCGGGGGTCTAGAGATGAGGTCTTGTGAAATGGACATGTTCACAACCAGCTGTACCAGGAAGAGTTAGGAGAGCCCAGAGGCAATGCAGAGACAAAGATGGAGAGATGTAGACACTGACACTTAACCCTCTAAGAACCTGCCATCTAAAATTAACAGCGTGGAAGAGGACACTAAACAAAGGACACACATCCAGTAATAGGACTATTAACGCAGCGTGTATGAATATGCCCGGCACACTGCCCCAGCAGCAACGATGAGAAGGAACACTTGGATGGTGCTTCATCTACGCCAGTCCAGCTCTAAAGGCTTGACACACATTAACTCTTCGTATCCTCACAGCAACCTTAGAAAGTCGATAATATACTTTTCCCATTTTAAAGATGAGGAAACTGAGGCACTGGCCCACCCAGCAAGGCACACCTAGCAGGTGCCGGGCCAGATTTATGAACACAGGAAGTCTGGCTCTAGAGCCCACATTTTATTTTTGGAAACCAAATCATATCTGGCTTCAACCACCCCAGAGTGGACAGAGCATTCAATTTCAGTCATCATCGGGGACCCTTCCTTGTCTTAGGGTCTTACAAGTCTAGGGGGCTTACACAGTCCTGAAAATATGGGGAAAGGGCAGTTTTCAGTCTACCATGATGGCATTTGGGAAGTGCTGGCTCCAACACACCACTGCCTTAGGGTTTACTCTCCAAAACCTTTGTCACCTCTCCCTGGTCCAAGGTTCCACATTCTAAGTGAGAGAGAGCACTGTGTTCAGCCATTATTAGCCCGCTATCCTCCCCATACACACATCTTCCTTCCAGTTTTAGGAAAGCATTTTCCTCATAAGACGGAGCCATCCCTTCTGCTTGTCCTCCCTTCAAGCCTGCCCCCTCTTAGGATATCCATGGCCTAGGCTTTGAAAACAACAGCCTCTTAACTCTTAGGAGGGACAAGAGGGTACCACTGTTCTTTCTTAACATTCCTGCCAGGTAAATAAAGAGTTAGCTTCTCATTCAGGTTAAGTTGCTTCTCAAATATTCTTGGATGTGAAAAGAATTTTGTCTTTGTTCTTGCAATGCTCCTGAGAAGCAAGTCTCCTTAAATACAGAAACTACATTTGGGTGAAATTTCAAATTAAGGATTTCCTTGCAGTTCTCATACTTGAAATGATGCAAGCCATTCACTGAGCTAGTGTAGGAAGGAGGGGCAAAAGAAAGACTGCCAGGAAGCCCTCAGCCACGGAGGTGAGTGCCTGACCCTGTGATGTTGCCTTGTCTATATAATTTGCTGCATGCTGCATCATACAGAATATGCCAACCTTTTTCCACCTGCTTAAAAAAAGGTGATGCTAATTAGATCAGGCAAATAGCTGCTGTTGTTGATTTATTTGAAAATGATTATTCCAAGGCAGTGTGTTATTACCCAGCAAGTCACAGCTTTGCCTATTAATGCTCTGAAGTGGCTGCCAGACTTCAAAGTCGGAGGTGGAATTTGAGGCTAGCTCTGCCTGCTGGGTCATGACCAGAGCCTTCATCTGAGGACAAGGAACTATCTATTGACATTTAGGAATTCAGTGTAGACTCTGGTCAGTATAGACTCCACTATTAACTCAGTGCCAATAAATATCAGTTGGGACACTTACCATGTGAAAAACATAATACAGTGGATTACACAAAAACAAAAATGAGATTAAAGGTCATTATTAGGTTCTTACGTTCCAGTGACAGAGCCAAGATGCTGGGACAAGTAATAATGCAGAATGTTGCAAGTGCTATAATTAAGTGAAATAATTAAGCAAAATGCATTTGATAAAGTGGAAGGTTTTCCACGTGTTGGTTATTTATTTAGTATATTAGAAATATAAATATTGCACTACAGGAACACTAAGGATGTAAAGCTTCATTTTGCAGACGGTAGACAGGGGAATCGAGAAAAGCTTCATGAAGCAAGTAGCATTTGAGCTGGTTTTAGAAGTATGAGTCAAGTTGTGAAAATCAGTAAAACCTATGCAAGAGCCCAACCAAGAACAGGGAAGCTGTGTTAGGTGGTCCAATTCGGAACCAGGAAGCAAAAAAGAAGTAATCCATATCCTTGGAAATGTAATCGGATCATGGAGGGTTTTAAATGTGGACATCAAGAGTTTGGATCTTCTTTCTACTGAAACAAATAAACGATGGTGCAGAAAATAAGTGTTTCTCAGAAAAGACTACATGTAAAAAACCCCAATGCATATAAAAATGGCCACAAGTAGGTAAACTTTCTATACCACTATTGAAATTAACCTAAAAACGTGTGGAAATAATTTTTATTCATTTTTGAAGGTTGTGTTTCCAGATGCTAGATAGAAATTGGGCCATTATAATCCAATAACATTGAGACAGATTTCATTGCCACCAAATAAAGAACATGTTTTCCCTTGTTGTCTTCTGTTTAAATTCCCCATCCTCCCTGTGAAACTGTTAATACGCTGAAGTAGAGCCCTTAGCCCACCTCCAAACCCTTAAAATGTAGTTAATTACAAGATAGGCGAATTTAAACTTTACGACATTCCTGATACCAGAATGTGTGGTAGGTTGTTTTTGTTAATCAGCAGAAGGAAGTTGGTATGAGGCAGGAGGTGATGAAAGAGCACGGGCCGCTCTGGTCTGGACACAGCTCCTCATCCCAGCTCTGCCTCCCACTGGCTAGAGGACAGACCACTTCACCTCTTTCTCGAGCTACAGAATGTTGAGATGGCCCTGCATTCTCTCCCATTTACTTTCCACCTCAAATATTCTATGAAACTAAAGAAGAAAAACTGTGAAACACGTGCAACTTAAAAGCATGTACTGAAAATTCAGAAATGATTGGTTATATGAACAGTCTTACAAAGCTCATTTCTTGTGATAACACATACTGGAGCAATGGGTCCACTTAGAGCAGAAGATAAGGAAGCCAGAGACACGGATTACCTGGACCAAGCAATGGTTTTATTTTCAAACTAACAGAATTCCATACTCCTCTCCCCAGTGTTCAACCCACAAATGGCATTTCAGGAAGTCAAAAATGGAATACATCCTGCATACACGATTTCCCTTTTTTGCATCTCGCAATTATGTCCTATCAATAATGTAATTTTATCCTTATAGCTAGATTATTTACTTCAGAGTGGCACAACCTGTGGCCAAAAATACTAGGAAAATATAGAGAAGATATTTTGACTAAGAATAAGAGCCTATAAATAATTTTTTCATCTTTTAAATTTGATCGCTATCTTTATAAACTTAAAGTTTGTAAGATCCTATATAAAGAATCTTATTTGGATGGCAGGTACCTGCATACTGCCATTTTATTTCATTTACCTTTCTGGTTCTTTGAGAGATTTTGTAATTCAATAAAAAAAAATAGCTAAGTATTTTATTGCCCAGAAATTAATTTATCTCCTAAAGATTTCGGGACACAAAGTCAACTTCCCTCATAATAGAAGGTCATATTACAAGAACCCTCAGTAGTGAGAGAAGGAGGGTGTATAGTCAAAGCAGAGGTATCTATGTCAGTCAGCACCTCATAAAGTGAACGTAATGAGGAGATACTGTGAAAAATTATTAACATGATCTTTCTCTGCAGCCTCTCTGAGCTCATGATCTTCTCTCCACTCAGCTGGTGATATCCTTCTACCCAGGGGGACAAAAGGATTGGTATGGAAGGAATGCAAGGAAAAAGAAAAAAAAATCAACATTCAATAGGATTTTGTAGGAAGACACAACCATGCAGGCCAGGTTATTACCTTGAGAAGGGGCTTTCTACATTCCTTTATTTCTGTCTTTAACGTAACCAGAACCAAGACTGGAGATGGAAGGTCACTGAGCCCTCCTATAGTGCAAAGAAAATATTCTTTCTGTTGTGGCAGCCAGGCCTGAGGCTTGCTTGCTGTACTATGGCAGGAGGAGGATATGACATAGGGGAAATAAAAGAGAAACCCATGGCTTCTTGCCTGGGGAGTTTGAGCAAGAAGAAAGCAGGAAGAGGCAGAAGGTGAAGAGGATGAGAGACATTTGGGGGCAGAAAGGGCTTCTGCCCACACCCACAGTACTCACAGACATCCCTGGCACCAGGTGGGATGGCCACATCAGGGGAGAAGTGGCAGCCTAGCATAGTCGTTTAGCTAGAAGGAGCCTGGGTTCAGCTCCCCAGGGAATCCCTGATTCCTTTGGGTGCAGAAGGTATGCAGATGATAGCCTGCGCCTTGTGAAGGACACAGAAGGTTCCTGAAGGTGTGGCCGATGAGTTGCCCAAAAGGACTCCTTCAACAGGATCCATGGTCCTTGTGGCCAAGGACACTGGGCCTGGGAGGAGAGTAGCTGGATAAAATATAGGATGTCCAGTTAAATTTGAATTTCAGATAAACAACAAGTAATATTACCTGTAATATTTGGGACATATACTAAAAAATTATTCACTATTCATCTGAAATTCAGGTTTAAGTAGGTGTCCTATATTTTTTATTTGCTAAATCTGGCAACCCTACTTGGAACTGGCTGCTGCCAGGCCGCAGGGAGTCCTGAAGAAGCCAGACCCTGGAGAGGCGGAGTCGGTAAGCAGGGGTACCCCCATTCTCATAATGAGAACATGGCCAGGAGCACGACCCCACCGTAGGCAACAACTGCAAATGCCGACAGGATGCACATGGACAGGCAGAAGAGGACGCTGCTGTGGCTGAGCCAGTGGATGAGGTAAGGACACCATGTGGATCTGAGTGCCTGTCTTCCTCAAGGCCTTGAGGTCACATATACCCCATCTAGAAGCCACAACAAGGAGAGAAGCAGAGGCAGGGAGTCATCTGAAAGATAGAGCAATTTACTTGCAAATTATTGTATCAGACTAAGCTTTAAATTGGAGTGAGCTGAAAAATATATTTTTCCCTGATACTCTATAGTGGGGTTCATGGAGAAAAGAAATGAGTTGCAGAGCCAAATTTTAAAAGTGCATTTTGTCTGCACATCTGATTTGCAATGGGAGCAAACTGTGATTCCCTACCTCATACCTATCTGCAATGACTTTTCAACAAAAGAGTAGAAAGAGAAGGATAGATTATCAGGAGAAACACTGACTATGCTTCTAGCAATGAAGTTGCACTCTCACCTCTCACTCCTCCTAACTCCTCAGGCCCTCGAGTTCCTCAGACCCACAGCTCTGACCCACAGCAGAACCCCTGTGGATGCTGGTGGTTGTGGTTCTTCCCCACCGACCCCAATCTAAACCTCTGCAAATAGGTGTCATGTGGCTCAGAACCTCCCATTGCCATGGGATCCAAATACAGACCACAAAGGTCCCTGGCAGCCCCCCAGTCCTGTGGGCACGGGGAGGGTCCCCCAGCATGCCCAATGCTGCCTCCTGAGTGGCTTGCTACCCCCACCCCTTGAAGAGGATCCACGTCTCCTTTCCTTCCTCACAAATAATGAAAACATAATTAGCATAAGCTGGAACAGATTAACATAGAACCATGGTATATATATGAATGTTAAATATACATTCTTGAGAAACAATCACAGACATTTGGAATATTTTAAACTTCTCTGAAAATTTTAAGTCCTCCCCCAGGTGACAGAAGCTCAAGGTCTGAAGGGCCTAGAGGCCTATCTGTCCAGCTTCTACCTTACACTTGAGTCTCCTGCACAACTCTGGGTCAACTGGTCACTCAGGCTCTGCTCAAACCCTCTGGTAATGCGGGTCTCGTTACCTGCAAGGGGCAGTTGCAGTTCCCATCCCTGTAATGGCCGTAGGGAGGATACACAGCAGTAAATGAGTTCCAACAAGCTTAAGAAGCCCCGATTATTACAATTCCTACTTCCCCAGCATTCTGTTGGACCCAATTTATTTTTCAAGGCCATGTGTTGATCTTCATAATCAAAGAAAACTTATTGAAGACGAGATATATGAAAACCTACACAGAGAATCTATGGGTTAGAAGACACCAGTGACAGGTGGGTGCCGTTCACCACAGAGTTTGGGGAACCCAGGTCTCAGCTCAGGTTACTCTGTACGTTAAAACGTAAGTGAAGTGCTCTCTAGCTTTCTACCGCACATCCTGTGGAAGTTCCAGGTCCTTCCAGGATTCCTGAAAATTCCCAGGGGCTTATGTTCTCAGGACCACTTTTGGCTCCTCTTGGCTTCACTTGCTTCTTGCCTTTTGGGATCTTCTTCTTCTCTGCTTTTTCTCCTCTCCCCCCAGACTGAGGGCACTCTACCCCTTTGCCTTCCTTTATTATTGAGTTCCTCTCAAACAAGTAACTTCTGAAACTTTGGGGAGATGAACTATGCAGAAAACTTAAAATTGAGTATTAGATACTCTTAAAAATCCCCTGGCCACCCTTCCCTGGAAAACTTCTCAACGACCGTGTTCTGAGCAGGCTCCAAGCTCCTCCGTGTCTGGCCTTCCCCCTTCCTTTCTCTTCTCCTCTTCACCCCTGTCCTCCTCCAGATTCCTCTTCATTTCTGAAATAGAACCATCTAGCTGCCTATGTTTGCTGTCTTCTTCTAATCCCCGCCCTTAAACTTTATCAAGCTTGTTCACTAAACAAAGAGTTTCCTTCCTAAGAGGAATTCTGGTGCCCAGTCTAAATACATATAATTTTTTTTTTACCCACTATACCATAGAGAGTGTTAGGCCCAAACCCTTAAGGACTAATTTTCAATCTTTCATCTCGCACCAATGATACTGTGTATAGAGGACATGGGAACACTAACCTTGAATTATGGTCACAGAGAAACAGGGCCAAAGGCTTCCTGAGAAGGGCTACAAGGAGAACTTCTCGGCTGACATGCCTCAGGATGCCCTCTTTGTGGGTGGGCTCTGTGCCCTCTCCACTGCTGCAGGTTCATCCTACTTCTGCATGTGCAGCACAGACCTAGGAATGGGGAGGGTGGTGATCTTCACTGCAGAGGCCCTTGCTGGCGTCAGGGGGACCAGGAGATACACAAACATCTAATATTCAAATTCCAAAAGGTCACACACATGCGCCCTGCACAGCAGATGAGCCAGCCCTAACCAGAGCACTTCAAAGTAGCCAGGGGACCCCAACAGCCCCACTTAGGACTTGTTATAAACGTGGACCTGGCTAGGCTGGCAAAGCAATTGGAAGGCGGAGAATTAAAACAAAAACCGCCTCCAGGTGAGGCATGGCTGAAATCTGCACCTTTGCTTCGTGGCTTCTGTCTGTGCGTGCACTCAGGTGTTTGTTCTCTTCCAGGGAAACAATAGGCTCATTAGAGCACAAGTGAAGAAGTTACTTAATAGGTTCGTAAGTCACCCCGTTCTTACAAGACAACAGCCACGCAGGGCTGCAGATGAGTGAGAATCACTGGTGAAGCTTTAAATTGATACGCTCACTGAAGCGTGAGCTATCAATACTGACCTTGTTTGCCGCTACCCAAGCAGGCAAGTGAGTTCTTTGGAACCTTTGAGTAGCAAGCCGTGCATTTAAGCTGATTTCAAAAAAAATGCATTTAACTTAACCAAATAGCTTCATTTAATTGTTTCTGGGTTTCCAAGGACTAAATTCTTATTAGAATAGTGGTTTAAAACTTCTATTTTAGTCATCTAGTTTTTTAAAAATCCAGTTCTAGCAAAAGAATCTAAGCCTGAGTCTTCTAAATGTATCTTCCTAGAATGAAAAGAGTTGAAGGCTTGCGACTGCAGCTGGAGCAAACCCAAAGCCCTCCGGTAATAATGGCCAACAGTCGTCTACTGTTTGCTGGCTGCCAGCAGACACTGATATGCACTTTCACGTACATCATTTTATTTAGTCCTCGCCATGACCTTGGGAGGTAGAGCCGAGGAAATTAAGGCTTTAAGAGGTAAAAGGAATTACCCAAGATCTCAGAGCTAATTAAGAATTAAGATTCAAACCCAGGGCCTAAGCTCTTTGCCGCTACCCTGTATTGACTCCGTGTGATTACACAAATATATGAGTCCATGACTTTTTCTTTTTTTTAACTACAAATAAAGGCTCAATTTATTTATTTTTCTTGTTGTTGATTGTCTCCTGACTTTTTCTTGATTAAGAATATATTATAAGACTTAAAAGTTGGCCATAAGTATTATTGCTCATCTCTTGTTGCCTATCACGTAAATGGCATTGTATTTGCCCAGGTGCTCAGCTTTATCTAAATTCCCAAATCCAAAATCCAACCTCTTAAATACGCTTCTAGCCCATATCTCCTCCAGCAATGGTGTACGTTGGCTCTCCTTCTCTTCCCTCCAATCCAGTTTCCACACTGTGGCCAGAGTTCTTGTTCTAAAACACAAAGTTGGTCACGTCCTTGCACTTCTTAACACATCATAGCCTCCTATTGTCTACTCTCCATCAATCCAACCTCCTTAGCACAGCACCCGAAGCCTGTCATGGTCCAGCCCCAACCTCCTTTATAAGTTCACCTTTTGCCTCTCATCCTCATGTGTGCACTTCAACAATCACATTACTCTTTATGTCCCAAACTCAGTTTCGAAAAACTTAAGTAGTTTACCTACAGCATTATCTAGAAGCCCTACTCACAGGTAAGCAGAATTTGGTAAGTTTTCTGGGAAAGCAGAAATCATACTTCGGGGAGTGGAAAAGGCCTGAGTGATTATCTATTGTGCATTTTCCCTTGTTTTTCAATGAAATATGAAAGTCCAAAGTCAGAAAGTGCCCTGCCCAAGATCATATGGCCACTTAGGGTATCAGCCTGTTCATACAAATCTGCTGGCCAGACCAAGCATTTCTGTTCTATGATCTCTAAATCTAGTGAGTGAAAATATCCATCTGCCTTTTATTTTAAGTCTCAAAATTCCCAATTTAATTGCATTGTAAGTTTGCACCTTGAAGGGATAAAGTAATTTCCACATTCAGAAGGCTTTCACACATCAAAAAAAAATCTTAGACTCTTCTCAACCCTGCAGTTTCCTGGCCTATTATTCATTCTCTAATTCACCAAATCTTGACTGACACTACTACACACCCTATATTCCACAAACCAGGCACTGTGGAGACAAAGATGAGAAAATTTTTTCCTTCCAGGAGCTCTTTATCTAATACGGGCAAAAATGTGTATGTATTTTTTTCATTCACTACAAGAGCCTGAAAGGAGAGATGTACAATGTTCTATGGAAGCACAAAGAAGTATGCAACTCAAGGAAAGTTTGACAGGGAAGATGCAGATATCTGTGGTGGCCTGAAGGATAAGTGGGTGTTGGCGCAGAGAGACAGTGGGAAGAGTGGGCTTGAGCAGACACTTCTCCCACTGCTCCGAGGAAGGCATCCTTCTCTTTTTCTCCAAAGGGTCATGAGATTTCAAAAACAACAATGGCTAACACTAGCATAGTGCTGGCAAGGTGCAAGGCACTCTTCAAAATGCTTTCGATGTAAAAACTCACATAATCCTCAAAACAATCCCATTTACAGATGAGGAAACAGTGACACAAGAAAAATTAAGTAATTTGCCTAGGGTCACACAACTGGCAATTTATAGAACTAGGATTGGATCCAGGCAGCCTGGTTCCTGAGTTCGTGAGTTCAACCACTGCACTGCTCTGCCTCTAATGTATTTCAGAGCATTCTGTTAAAACGTTACTCAGGTGGTGGGAGACAATTATGTTCCCATCTCAGCCAATCTGAGGCTTAGTGGATGTACCTTGAGTTAGATCACTGAACCTCTTACCCACTCAGAATAGCCAGACAGCATCAGTCTTCTTGGGTCTAGACCAGAGGTCGGCAAACTTTTTCTGTAAAGGGCCAGATAGTAAATAATTTAGGCTTTGCAGCCCAGATGGTCTCTGTCACAACCACTCATCTCAGCTGTTGTGGCATGAAAACACCTATAGACAACATGTAAACAAGTGGGCGTGACTGTATTGCAAGAAAACTTCATTTTCAGAGACTGACATTTGAATAGCATATAATTTTCAAGTGTGGCAAAATATTATTCTTTGTTTGAATTGTCGTAGTTTGCCAACTCTCAGTTCAGAGTCTAGAACATAACTTCTCTTTTTTAAGGAAACTCTGCAGGAATCTGCCCAGTGCTGTATGCCCACTGGGTACTCAATCAATGTTAACTAACACTCCAGGGGGCCTCATGGGTATGTGATAGAGGGAACACCTTGGCCTGGAAAGAGCATGAGACTAGCGATTAGAAGACCAACGTGGAGTCCCAGAGCATTACTTACCAACAGTAACCTCAAGACAGTCATTAATCTCCAACCCGGCTGTAGTTTCCTGTTCATTTGTCATTGTCAATGACAGGCCATGGGACCCTACGATACCTAGATTTACCTGTTTTGTGCTTCCAAGCATGGCACTTTGTATATGTTAATTTACTTACTCCTTGGATAGCCCTATAAGATATGTACCAATAATATCCCCATTTAACAGATGAGCAATAGAGAGACTAAGTAACATGCCCAAGGCCACAAGGCTAGTAAGTGGCAGGGACAGAACTGGAACCCATTCTGGCTTTGGAATCTGGCTCTTACCCCCTAGGCTATAACGCCTTCTCTTAAACAAATAAGGAAAGTCCCTTCCTCCACAAAGAAATGCACAAATGAAAGCCCCTTCATACCTTGGAATGGGACGTGAGGGATGTTGGCAATGAATTTGAGAAACATGAGCTCAAAAAAATATATGTAAATGATCCTAGTGTTCCTACCTGGCATGTATTGAGCACTTACTATGTATCAGGTCTGGTATTTTACTCTATGTCTTATCTCATTTAATCCTTCTAACAACAATTTTATGAGGTTAAGTACTATCAACCCCTTTCACAGATGAGAAAATTGAGGCTTAGAGAGATTCAATAGCTTGTGCAAGGTCCCAGGATGGTAAGTGGCAGCACGGAGATTTGAACACAAGCCACCTGATGGCAGAGCCTAAACATTGCCTTTAATGCAATGATGCTCTTTCAGCCATCCTCGTATGTGTACTATTAGTAGTGCGTTCAGCTATGTTATAGGTTAAATATGGCTTTGACAGCTGGCCTAAGAACCTAACCACCGTTTAGAACTCAGCTTCCATGGGAAAATGCATTGTGAGTTTGAAACAACTGATTTACAAGCAGATTTTGGAAAACAGCCAGTTGGTGAATTGTTATGTATCTTGGCACAGTGGAATGAGGTTCGTGCTTTTTGGTTTGTTACATGCATCTCTGTCTTTCCTGTATAAGAGTGTTAGGCACTTTCGCCTTTGGGGACAGATTTGTCTTGTTCCTCTTACCTCCTGAAGGGCCCACTGCACTGCTTTGCCTGCAGTGGACAGCCAGTGATCTGATGGTTAACTCCCGATCACTAGAGGAGGGGGCTGTGCAATGACAGCTCTCATCAGCCACCCCACATTTTGCCTCCAAACATACTGGAGTGTCTACAGGCACGTGCTGCACTGTTATTGAGTTACACTGAATTGAAAGGCTATAGATCAAGCTCAATGTGTGTGCTGAAGAGAAGCATTAAGATATGGAGGAGTGGCTCTTGTAATCTCGGAAATGCGGCTCCTTGACAAGGACCTCTGTGTGAACCGTGCAGACACTGGGTGGCTTGCCCAGTCGTAACAACAGTCCTTATTAAGCTTGTCTTGTTCATCTGCTTTTAAGGCATGTGCTATATTTATTAGCAATGCTTGTGAAGAAGTCTCCTTAATGTTGGATTAGCAACACTTTCCCTGGAGTATTTCTGTGTGTAAAGCTGTGGGGAGGGGTGAGAGTGAGTTCAAGGTGAAGATCTAGGACTGGCTTGCAGTGTGACCTTGCACAAGTCACTTTATCACCACACTTCTATTTCCACCTCTGTAAAAATAACGGTGCTAATACCTACCCTCTTTCTAGCTCTCGAAGATATATCAATGTCTGAAAAGTGCTTTGAGCTTTTCAATATAAAGCATTCCTTACCATCATTAATTAACACGTATTAATAGAAAGAGCAGTAGAGAAAACCCAAAGGTGATCCAAAACAGTGATGAACAAACCTGTCATACTGTATTAGCAACTGTCACAGAGCAAGCAGTGGAAATAAACAGCTTCTCTCCCTAATACTGCAGTTTTTTCTTCCTACAAACTGATTCATGTGAAATTCAATTAAAAAAAAAAAAAAACTTGCATGCCAAGTTTCATTCGCTTGGAAATTTCTTAGCAAGTAATGTAGTTTTCCGAAAAGGGGTGTAAGAGGGAAATCTCACCTCTTTCTTCCTAATTTAACGACTGCTGCGTGTACATGATCGTACAATAGGGGAGGGAACACCCATTGACCACCATTACAACCAAGGTTTAAATATGTGGACACATTAATTTTTTTAATGCATTTCCTCTTTTCTCCTTCATCGGGCTATTTTGACTGAAATAATTTGACAGCAAAGCAACCTCTAGTCTTGTCTGCAATGTTTTGCAGGCTCTCTCTATGCACCTGTGTCTGTCCATGCAGGAAACCTGACTGTAGGACTCTCGTCACAAATGAACTGTCAGATCATTACTACAGTTGATGCCGTATAATCTGTCTTGAAATTAGAATCGGTCTGGCCAGGCTAGGTGCTCACTTGCCACAGAGGCTAATTCACTCTTTGAATATGCATTCATGGAGATGCGCCTCGATTTGGAATCCAGGGGGAGTACATGTTAAGAGCAGATTTTCTGAATTAGCATGGTGAGAGGGAAGGGTCCTTCGTTTAGACGGCTGCAGATGCCGCTCCCTCTTGTTCATTACAATTGCATTTCATCAGCTTTATGATGTCCACATGTCAATTGAGTGTGAGGATTTTTCACACAAAAGAGCCTCAGGGAAAACGACTCCACTAGCTAATCAGCTGATTATCATACCTCAAATGGGCTGCAGCTTGCTGCTCCCAACCTGCCTGGGCAAGAGCAGAATTGAAGATTAAGACTGCAAAGAAAGAGGGCTCTTCAGCCAGTTTAAGGAAATTAAAGAGGAATTTGTCAGCGGAAAGAAAAAAGAACTACAGGAGCTGAAGTGAAAGCCTTTGAAATAGATGGGCGTTTGAAATAAAATGACTAATGTTTTTCTTTAAAAGGGGTTTGGTGGGAGAGGGTGAAAGGTTAATTAACTATATTATCTGCCCATTTATGCCCAGCTGTGTAAAGCTCTGTCCACCTCTTCTGGATTTTAAAACCTAGATTCGAGAACCCAGGCCAGTGTCAAGAAGAGTGTCTTAGAGTAATTGAATTAGTTTCTGACAAGTGGACTATTCACAACTGCCTCTGGGCACTCCTTACAGAGTTCCTTGGGCTCTTTGGGAATTAATTGATTAATAACAAGAAAATGATGATAAGAAAAGAAACACACATCCACACAACTCCATCAAGAGTGCTATTAGCTTAGGGAACTATTTATGAAAGTCAATAATTAGGATTTTATCATCAGAGGTATATTTTTACATTCTTTGAAGAGAAGAAATTAATGGGTGGTCTTTTTTCTGTTTTTGTCTGAAATTTACCAAAGTTTTCTCCCAGCTCCCTAGGGTCTTCCTCAAGTCTATCTAAAATGCAGTTAGAGCAGAGGCTGTCTTTTGCTTCATGGCGCGTCTGCCTTATGCTTTCATCAGAGGAGTCTAACTCACACAGATGCACTATTTAACAATGCCATCCCCTGCTTTCATCAGAAGGGGGAAGGTTGCAGAGCCGAGCCCTGCAGAATAAGGGGGGCAGGTCCCCTGTGATCGGCGAAAGCTGAACATCGGTGCCAGTTTCCATCTGTCATGATAGCCTATCTCCGAACCTTCAATCTGTCAAAAGCTCGCTGCCTGGCTGAAGGCTCCAGGAGATTTGGTGCACTAAACACATTTGACAACAGCATTATCACTGCAAGGAGCCAGCAAAATGCCATCAATGTGTTAATTGTAACTGGCTATGTAAAGTGTCACTTCCCATATCATTTAACACCAGCTTCGCCTCTTTTGCAGTTCCTAATTTTCTACACTTTATAAACATATGGATTGCTCTTGTAACAACAATCTACTCTTCTTAGCAGAGGTTTAATTTTGCTTGGATACACTGCACCCAAGCTTCTACCCAGGAAACATCGACATGGAGGGGGCTTGGGAGAGGAAGAGGGGAAGAGAAAATAAAGGGAGGCTTGGGGGAGTGAGGCTGTTGGGGGGAGATAGGGAAGGCCAGGGGGAATCAACGTGCTTCTCACGCAGGCTGCTGAGATGGTTTTTCAGATGCGTGGAATGGTGGTGCTTTTTTCAGGGTGTGTTCTCACTAATGGGTAAATAATTCTATTTCTCTTGCAGAGGATGAAAAATGTATATCTAGAATTTTTGCAGGCAGTGAGTTTTCTTCCATCATAATATGAACAGTTTTATAATGATAAACATGAGAGCAGCACATAAATAAATGAAAAATCCCCCTTGAAGATTTGAATGGGTTTTTAGTACCCAAGTACCTAATATTCAATTTCTGGTACAACCAGGGCCAGGTGTTAAATTTCTCTAGTTACTGTCACTAATGCAAATTAGATTCTTTTTCTGCTCATAAAAAATCAAATCCACATTAGAAATTAGCTATAAAATGTAATGACTTAAATGCTATAGTGTTTTACAAATCTCCCTGCATTTCTATGGTAGATAATGCAGTAAAAACTGAAAGAAGATGATAAAATACAATAGGAAGTTGAATTCTTTACAGGTCTTTTGTGACTGCTTACTTAGAAATGTGAGGTGGTCTTTTGTGCTTCTTCCCTGTCCCCCTTCGTTGAAGGAAATGAGCACATTTATGATTCCATTTTTTTTACAAGCTTAGAAGTAATCAAAATTCATTTTTAAATGATGCTACAAGAGCTGGAGAGATCATTTCCATTACCGAAAAAAAAATACCACCCAGAGAAGTTTACAATACCTTTGCAACTTTTAATGATTGGTTTTGTAACCATCCTGAGGAAAGTTTGGAGTGGTTAAATAAAGAGCTTAATTAGCATTTTTAAACTCTTCATTAACCATATCACCAAATTCACCTAGGGGATTGTTTTGTAGTCTGCACCCACAGCCCTATCCCATTCCCCTGTACAAAAATATCCGAATGCAAAAGAGGAACTTTCCTTTAAAATGGAGCACTTTTTAAAAATTTCTACAATACACAGCAGAGCAAAATTGGACTGGGAAGAACATAAAAGCTATGCATTTATCAAAATTTAAATCCTAGCAACATTCCATTCATTCCGCTGTAGGATGCACATTTCATTCCACCTCTGCCAAATACCCAACTTAGGCCCTTAAATTAAAATCATAATGAAACTTTAGGCCCCAAATGAATCGGGAGTTCTTACAAAGCAAACAAAGTTATGATTAAGATTAACATTTCTGAACTCAGCTAAAGAAACTTAGGTCACAGAACAGGTTTATGTGAAGAATAAACCAGATGTCAAGGCAAGCCAAAGAGAATCACAATTTTTGAGCACATACTATGTGCCCAGAATGGTGGTCTTGCATGAATATTTTCACTTAATTTTTTCAATGGAAATTCAGACAGTGTAAGTAACTCACCCAAGGCCACACAGTTAGTCCAACTCCTCACCCATATTCTTTCTGTCACTCCCTGGAGAGACCTGCAGAGACCACCAACCAAGAGAAAGTGCCCCTCCCAAGAAGGGCAGACAAAGTGAGCCTCCACTCAGAGCCAGTCATGCCCTCTTTCCTCTCCCATAGCCCCAGAAGCCATGGCACCTGCCCCAAGGTATGGTTACTATGTATAGATCCTTCACGCCGGCTGGGAGAGCTTCGGGGCAGGATTATTTCACATTCCTCTTTGACTTCCCAAGCACAGTACAGTGTCTGATTTGCTAGTAATGCAGACTCTCCAATGGGTGCCTGGTGTTAGAGCAGGAAAAAAATAGGAAAAAACAGTCGGCCTTCCATATCTGTGGTTCGGCATCTGCGGATTCAACCAACTGTGGATCCGAAGGCCTATGATGGTCGTGTCTGTATTGAACAGGTACAGACTTTCTTTTCTTGTCATTATTCCCTAAACAATACAGTATAACAACTATTTACATAACATTTACATTGTATTAGGTATTATAAGTAATCTAGAGATGATTTAAAGTATAAGGAGGATGTGCGTAGGTTATATGCAAATACTACGCCATTTTATATAAGGGACTTGAGCATTCACGGATTTTGCTATCTGCGGGGGTCCTGGATCCAAACCCCCACAGATACGGAGGGATGACTGTACATAGGGTCTTCCCTAGGGGACTCCATGCATTTTTTAAAGACTCATGTCATCCTGCCTTATGTCCCTGACTCTACTGTACTCATTCCAAGTGGCTTTCTTGCTTTTTCTGTAACAGCTTCAGAGATCTTGCCTCTGTACCATCCCTTAGCAAGCGATGGGTCTTGGTGCCTATAATTAGTTGCCTCTACCAATGACCAACAGAAAGCTCTCTTCTTCCAGCTGCCTTTGTTCTAAGGTTATTGTCTCTTTGATCTTTACATGGATCCATCCAGACTTTCCACATGTGACAACTCTGCCCCCCTTTTCCTTGTCCAGCGGCATTTCCTTACAACTTCCTATTTCCTTATTTAGCTTGTGTGCTTTTTCCCACGTCCCTCATCCAAATTGGCTCTCAGAGAAATTTATTCACAATAAGATATCATAGCTGATAGAGTCTACCGGGTTTTGCCTTCACAGGTGTTTGAGATTAAAAATCAAGCCTATGCCAAAGGGAGTTTGGGGGTGTTGTTTTGTTGGAGGTGGATGAGACCCTACCCAGCCTGGACAAGGTGTAGTCCACCCTGACTCCTTTTGTGTTTGGCACTGTGAGTAACAACATATTTTAAATTCTTAAAATATCCATACTGGATTGAGTAGTTCCCTTCCCCTCAAAATTCATGTCATGTGGAACCTGTGAATGTGACCTTATTTGGAAATAGGGTCTTTACAGATATACGCAGGTTAAGATGAGGTCATACTGGATTTGAGTTTGGTCCTGAACCCAGAATGACTGATGTGCTTATAATAAGAAAGAAACTTGGACACAGACACACACAGAGGGAGGCAGCAATTGGAGTTATGCTGCCACAAGCTAGGGAATGTCAACCACCGGCAGCTACAGAGGCAAGGAAGGCTCCTTCCGTAAAGCTTTGAGGGAGAGCATGGCCCTGCTGAACACTTGCTTTCAGACTTCTAATCTCCAGAACTGTGAGAGAATAAATTCCTGTTGTTTTAAGCCACCCAGTTTGTCGTACTTTGTTATGGAAGCCCTAGGAAACTAACGCGGTGTGTTTCTACCCAAAGGCCCAAAGGGCTACATAGTGTAATGTCATCCATCCTTCTGTGACTGCTTGTAGAGTAGAACTGAATTCATGCAGCACACATTAACTGAGCGCCTACCATGTGCCAGGCATCCTGCTCCGTGAAAGGGATTCAACCCTTGGAACAAGATCAATGGGGGCTGATCTCATAGAGCATATACTCCAGGGGGTCTGGCTTTCTTTAGGAATTTCTAAGTAGTGGCCAGTCACCCTTCTTTTTGGAGACCCAGCACACTAGCAACTATTATAGTAATGAGTTCAAAATATATCACAATTATTTTGGAAGAAACATAGAAGTGAGGATGTGTGGTATAATAGGAGGAGCTCGGGCTGGGACAGATATAAATTCAACGTCTGCTTCAGCCCTCATTTATTATGGAACTCTGGGCAAATTACCTAACCTCTTTATGCCTCAGTTTCATTATCTCAAAATTGGAAACAATAAATATACCTACCTCATAAGGATTTGTGAGGATTAAATTATTTATTATGTGTAAAGTGCTTAGAACATTATTGGCATATATACTCTCAATAATTTTTAGCTATTATATTTTAAATAAAAACCATTACCTAATAAGGCTTGATAGAAATAATCAATATTATTACTAATAATAAAAGTACTGTACCACTGCTGAGGGACCATGGCCGGTGGATTCAGAATTGATGTCTATGTCTGTAACTTATAACCCTACTAGCTACTGTGCGCCCTTGGCCAACTTACTTAGCCTCTTGGAACCTCAGTCTCTTCATCTGTTTAATGAAGATAAAGCAGATACTTCAAAGGACGGTTGCAAAGATTAAATGAGATAAAGTCCCAGCAAATAGCAAGCACTCAGTAAACACTCATCCTCTTCTACCCCAACTCTGCAATAATACACTACATTTTGTGTAGTTCTTGCTTTTAAAATTATGATAGCAAGATTCAGCACAAAACATACTAAAAATTCCACAGCAGCATTTTAGAAAGTAACAAACGTTTACTTTCAATGCATTTTTCTAAAGATGCTAAAAAAAGGCTTAAGGGCCTTAAACAAAGGCAAGCTTACACATCTAATGTGTGTGTTTTTTTCTACATTAAAATGATACACTGCATCGTCCCCATATTTGCTTGGCTTCATTCTTTAGACTTCAGAGGCTAGGAACTTTGACTGGATCTTTTTAATATAATAAGGATACTGTGATATAAAGCCAGTACAGGGGATTCTTCATTTTCTCTGTATAACCTTTACCAGCAACTTGGCTCTCACCAGCACCTACTGTCTTCCTCCTCCTTCCTCCCTCTCAGACCTGCTGCCTATGCTCTGGTGTTAGTGAGATCTGGAGAGGGGCTACTGAGAGGATAGAGTGGAACTATATCCCTTTCAGTCACATTTCTTTTCTCTGATAGGCTGCTGTCCCATGTTGAATGGCTTCTGCTTTATTGAAGCTAATTATAATAGTGCATGGGTGGGTGGGGGGAAAGGGGGATTGATATTCAGACTTTCCAGTCTAGTCTTACTGAACAAGCACCACAACCTTGAAAAATAGTGTATCAGCTAGGTTTTTTTTTGTAGTCAAAACTTTTATATATATATATAAGTTTCAGGTGTACAACGTTATAATTTCACATCATATACACTACAAAGCAATCATCCCTAAAAGTCTAGTTACCATCCATCACCCTACAATTGGCCCCCTTCACCCCTTTTTGCCCACCCCTCAACCCCCTTCCCCTCTGGTAACAACTGATCTGTTCTCTGTATCTACAAGTTTTTGTTTTGTTTTGTTCCTTTTTTTTTTTTTTTAGATTCCACATGTGAGTGAAATCATATGGTATTTGTTTTTCTCCTTCTGACTTATTTCACTTAGCATAATACCCTCAAAGTCTATCCATGTTGTCACAAATGGCAAGATTTCTTTTATTTATGGCTGAGCAGTATTCATTGAATATATATGCCACATCTTCTTTATCCATTCATCCACTGATGGATACCCAGGTTGTTTCCATATCTTGGTTATTGTAAATAATGCTGCAATGAACATAGGTGCGTATATCTTCTCAAATTAGCATTTTTGTATTCTTTGGATAAATATCCAGTAGCAGAATAGCTGGATCATATGGTAGTTCTGTTCTTGATTTTTTGAGGAATCTCCATAGTGGCTGCGCCAATTTACAATCCCACCAACAGTATGAGGTTTTCCTTTTCTCCACACCCTGTCTAATGCTTGTTATTTCTTGTCTTTTTGACAATAGGTGTGAGGTGATATCTCATTGCGGTTTTGATATGCATTTCCCCAGTAATTAGTGATGTTGAACATCTTTTCATGTGCCCGTTGGCCATCTGTATGTCTTCTTTGGAAAAATGTCTATTCAGATCCTCTGCCCATTTTTTAATCAGATGGTTTGTTTTTTGGTTTTTCAGTTGTATGAGCTCTTTATATATTTTGGATATTAACCTCTCATTGGATATATGATTTGCAAATATCTTCTCCCATTCAGTAGATTGCCTTTTCAATTTGATGATGGTTTCCTTCACTGTGAAGAAGCTTTTTAGTTGATGTAGTCCCATTTGTTTCTTTTTGCTTTTGTTTCTCTTGCCTTTGGAGTTAGATCCACAAAAACATCTCTAAGATCAATGTCAAGGAGCTTATTGTCTATGTTTTCTTCTAGGAATTTTATGGTTTCAGGTCTTACATTCAAGTCTTTAACCCATCGTGAGTTAATTCTTGTGTATGGTTTAAGATAGTGGTCTAGTTTCATTCTTTTGCATGTGGCTGACCAGTTTTCTCAACAACATTTTTTGAAGAAACCGTCCGTTCTCCATCGTATGTTCTTGGCTTCTTTGTCATAAATTAATTGTCCGTGTGTGTGAGTTTATTTCTGAGCTCTCAATTCTGTTCCATTGATCTGTGTGTCTGTTTGTATCAGTTAGTTTTTGCTGCATAACAAACCACCCCAAAACTTTGTAGCTTAAAACAACAATCATTTATTAACTCACAATTCTATGGTCCAGCAATAGAGGCTGGCCTCACCTGGGTTTACTCATATAACTGCAGTCAGATGGCAGGTCACCTGGAGACTGGTTAGCCTAGGATGACTTCAATCACGAGTTTGTCTGTAAGCTGTTGGCTGGAGTAATGAAGGCAACTGGCCCATATGTCCTCAGCAGGCTAGCCCAGCCTTATTCACATGATGGTGGTCACAGGGGTTCTAAGAGCAGCAAGAGAGAATATGTCCTAATACCGAAATCTCTGCTTACATCATATCTGAATTGTCACATTGGCTAAAACAAGTCACATTGCCAAGCCATGTGTGGGGACAATATCCAAGGGCATGGATAAAAAGAGCAAAATAATTTGTGGCTATTTTTACAATCTACCACAATTAGTATTTCCCATTCTTTCTGTTGCCTGGATGAAGCAGAGCATTTGTTCTAAATGGGCATTTTAAGAAAACCTCCATTATTTACACATATCAGAAAAAGAGAAACAGGAACCGAAGAAAAATTGAGTTCCCAACTTAGCAGAGGAACTTAAGAACTCTCAGACATAAGTAACAAGTAAAGAAATAGCTCTCAGTTAGACTGTCCAGAGATGATTTTGAATGACAAGAATAATCTCTGGACACATGTAAATTTTTATGTGACTCATTCAAATGTCTCCTTTTCTGCAAACATTTATTGACAAATACATATCGGGGATTGAAGTGGGTGCTGAGGGTACAGATATAGTTTGCTGTCCTCGTGAAGCTTCAAGTCTAGTTGGGAAGAGAGACAGTCAAAATTACATATTCATAATTGTGATAGTGCTGCAAAGGAGAGGTCTAGGGGGCATGGTACAAGGTCCTAGCCCAGTTAAAGGGATGACAGGAGTCTTCTCTGAGCCCCGAAGGATGAGTTGAGTTCTCCAGATAAAGAGGAGGGGGAAGGAAAGACTAGAGAGATGTCAGTGTGAGAGGAAGAATCTATAAATGAGCAGTGTAGAAAGACCATTATCTCTCTAACCATGTGAATTAGATGATATGAGATATGAGGAAGTGCTATTAACTGAACTAAACTATATACACGTAAGTACAATGTTGTAATCAACCATGCATTACCCAATGTCAAACAGTATTCTACTTTTTATGGTTCTTACTATTTATCAAATAACCAGAATGCATTAGATCCCCTTCAACGCAGCTCTCTCCCCTGTGCTCAGCAAATCTATGCAGGCTAGGAGCTCGTGAGGCCGCAGGGACTCATAATCTCTGAACATTTGGATTTTCAGATTTTCATGAAAAGGTAAGAGATCTGGAGAAACTTGGCTTGCATTCCCACATGGCCACAGTTGGTGGAAGTGCTCTGTTTAGTGTCCACACACTCCAGTATGTCACATTCCCACCAGCCCCTTACGTTCCTGCCTGGCCCCTGTAAGTTTCTGAGTTTGCAGCTCCTAGATTTTTCTGTGCCACAGCTTTTTATTTTTTTATTTATTCATTTTTTTTGTGAGGAAGATTGGCCCTGAGCTAACATCTGCCAATCCTCCTCTTTTTTGCTGAGGAAGATTGGTGCTGGGCTAACATCCATGCCCATCTTCCTCCACTGTATATGGGACACCACCACAGCATGGCTTACCAAGCAGTGCATGGGTGCGCGCCCGGGATCCAAACCAGCAAACCCTGGGCCGCCGCAGCGGAGCGCGCCCACTTAACAGCTTGCAACACCAGGCTGGCCCCTCACAGCTTTTTATTTTTAATGTAACCAATAATAATCGCACCCAGGAAATGCTTTCAGATCTTGAGTGGCAAATTGTTAAGTCAGCATACAGAGCAGCCTTTTTTTCTTTCTTTTGTGATGCTTTTCCTCCCCTTCTAGAATTTCGGTCCATCATTGTCACACAGTTAAGAGTTAGTGAATAAAACGTGTATGCCTATTACATCCAAAGCAATTAGTTCTAGGCAGACCATTATAAATATACATTTTTACAATTTTATTCAAAAGACCATACTTTTATTTCATAACAATGTATCAATATGTTTTCTCTATTTTTTTCTGGTTTCAATTTTGAAGTTTTCAATCTTTCAGGGCAATCATTATAATAATTGAAAGCATTTTAAAAGATTATACTTTAGGGCTGGCCCCGTGGCTTAGCGGTTAAGTACGCCCACTCCGCTACTGGTGGCCGGGGTTTGGATCCCGGGCACGCACCAACACACCACTTCTCTGGCCTCAGGCTTCTCCGGCCATGCTGAGGCTGCGTCCCACATGCAGCAACTAGAAGGATGTGCAACTATGACATACAACTATCTACTGGGTCTTGGGGGGAAAAAAAGGGAGGAGGATTGGCAATAGATGTTAGCTCAGAGCCGGTCTTCCTCAGCAAAAAGAGGAGGATTAGCATGGATGTTAGCTCAGGGCCTGATCTTCCTCACACGCACAAAAAATAAATAAATAAATAAAAGATTATACTTTAAATATTAAGTTATGCATCAGATTTGTAAGGAGAAACAGAAACACAAACAATTGTATGACTACATGACCTACTTGTAATATACTTGTTTAATTAATTGAAAACCCAATTTAGATAATTTCTATAGATGGTCGGCTTATAATAGTTATGCACCTCTTCAAGCTTTGGTCACTGGCTTTATTTTCAGACCCTCCTTCATTTCTTGTCTAAATCCTATTCACATTAGTAGGGTTTTCAGGTTCTGATATTATTCTTACCTTTTGAGAAATAACTTTAAGATAAACTTCAGATTATACCTAGAATTAGCCATTCTAGCAACTTTTGTCATGATGTGTCTTAGGATAAATGACACCTCCGTATCAAAAACAAAGGCGGCTTTAGGTATGTTTGAACTCTTCCCTTTCTTAGATTCTTTTAACAGTATAAAGGCAATTTACTTTTTTGCTAAGCTTGACTTACTAATAATTAACAAAGTAGTTATTCTAATACTTTGTTGGAATAATACTTTAGGTCAATGTCCATTGCCTCCAAATAAAATCCTAATTGTTGTAAGATTAAGTGTAATCAGGAAATTTTTTCGTTGTTTAATAATTTTAGTGATGTGAATATAAAGGACAAATAATTGCTATCCAGCTGGGATGGACAGGGAACTAAAGATTTCTTTTATTTTCTTCTTCTTTTGCATCTTCTTCTACATCATCACTGTATCACACCCAAATCCTGGTGGAAAAGGAAACACAAATATATTACCTGAAAGTTTTCGAAATGCAGCAAGCTTCTTTTCTAAATACAAAAACACCCCAGCTAACCAGAGCCCACAGTTAACTACACTGTTTTACTAGAAGCTGTTTTCAACAAGACAGATGTGATGGGTACAATAGGGAACAGACTTCTTAGTCTGTATCTGAACAGTCGCCCTCCAGGATGTTCATCATGCAGGCCGAAGGTACATTCAGCCCAAACTCCTGCATCTTTCTCGCCTAAACCCCACCGTGGTCCCTGCTGAAGATTATTGAGGTGTCTCCAACACATTGAAAAATAACCCAAGAAAGACCCAGAGGAGTGCAATGACATGTTTTAGAAATGCTTTCAGCAATGGGTCAGAATGAGAAGGGCTTTCTTCTTTATCTTCAGTTAAAAGGACAGTTTAATAGTCAGAATTTCAGTAACCAAGCTTTTGTGGTCAGATTGGCTGTGTCTTATGTTTTATGGGTTACTGGGCATGAGGCTGACACACAGGCACAGGAGTGGAGAGATGGGACGATCTTCACTTCATCCCACCCAAAGGGCACGCAGAGCCCAAGCACTCTGGTCCCAGACCTCAATACAAGCTGAAGCACTCTGCTCTGCCAACCTACACACTCCAAAACCCACAAGCAAGTGAGACTGCAGGTCTCCATAAGGGCACCTCCTGCCTGTCCCTACCTTCGGTGGCCGCACTGCTCCCACTCCTTTGGGGGCCGCCTGCCTCACCTACTCGCTTAGTAATGATCCGTGAGCAATTCTTCCTGACTGCTCTCTTGCATTGCAGGAACTGTGGCAGAGATTCCAGAATAACAGAATAGCTTTGTTAGTCTGGTAATTAAGACAGGAGTGACATTCAAACGCAGCCTGGACAGGACGTGGCAAATTACTGTATTCTTTGTGTGAAAAGCTGTTCCCAGTCTGCTTTGTCTGCCCTCCTGGGATCTCATCATCTCCACTAAAAGTCAAAATGGGATTTTGTACCCTCTAGTCCCTTATCTTTTTTCCCCCTAATATATATCTGCTTTGTGGGAGCTATGTTTGTCAAAATGTGCTAATTTATGGCATTATGGGGAAAAATGAAACCTCAGCTTTCAATTCTTGTTCCTTCAGGCGGCTTCACTAAGAATCTCCTCCTTTCTCCCTCCCTCCTCTCTCTTTCTGGGGAGGTTATTTGCTAAACAGAACATGTTCTTTTTTCCCTCTGCAACATATGAGGCAGGCAAATGGCCACTCGTCATCCGTTTTCCAAGTATGTTATACATACAATTCTCTCACAGCTAATAGCTCCTTCTATTGTCCATAATTTATCACTGTCAAGGTTCTTTACATTTTATTTCCTCCTTATGTGTTTCATGAGAAATCTACGCTTCTACTGTTGTGGCCCTGGATTTCATTAGCATAAACTGCATGATATCAAATAAATATATATTCCGGATTGCACTAGAGTCTGCATTCTTTGCAAAGAACAGGATGTTATTTTATTGGTATTTTTTTCTCATTTCCTTACGGTCTTTTTCTTTTCCACTAAACCATTATGAAGTGAGTACCAAAGGTATCCTGGGTAATTAGCCATTACAGTACTGTCACAGAGGGTTCCACAGTCAATACAAAGATAATTTGGGCAATGGTGAATGACAGTGCTGTCCAGACTTTTGGGATAATCAAGGACACATCCAGCTGTACCAGACATCTGTCAGACCCATGAATCATTTCAACTGGCTCGACAATAGCCAGGCAGCCCCAGCGAAAGTAAACACTACAGCAGGCAGCTCACCATCACAGACAGCACTACTTGCTCTTGCATAAAACCTGCTTCAGCTGCAAAAGCAGAGCCCTGTGCAGAATAGGATCATTTGTGATATTTTCCGTATTGGTTAAAAAAAAAATAAGAAGAAAGAAAGAAAATGTAAATCCAATGGTTAGGAGAAATAGCGTGCATGTTATGAGAACACTTGATTTTTTCCTAGCTAAAAAAAAAATGTATGCTCAAGAAACAGTTTGGGATATGTTGGTCATGATTGGTTTTATGTAATTAACTTTATTTCCAAATCAGTTCCGACTTTATGCACCCAAGTTCTACACTGTTAAGGGTTTTTATTTTATAAGTTGACACTGCTTTTATGTCTTTCACATTCAAAGTTCTTCAGCAAGGTGGCTGGCTGTGGAACACAGTGGATGGTCTTCTCTTAAGACTGACAGTCTTGGCTACAAGGTCTTAGAATGGTACTGAAAACTCTCTAAAATGAGGGCAATGACACAACATTCCAAATTGAATTAGATGCAGTGTAACTGCTTACAATTTATTTTCTTAAGTGACCGCCTCTATGAGAATCTCTCACCTTCACACATGGCGTACACGGCAGCTAGAACTCTGACCAAAAACTACAATTGACCACCTGATCATGAATTTACTACAATGGGGTGTAAATATGACCTAGTCTTCGTTAGATTTGATGTGATATTTTCTAGCTTTCCTAGACTAACCGCAAACTGCCAAGACCTTCCCAGCTGAGACCAGGAGCAAGAAACTTGTCAATTTGCCCCTCCTCACCCCCTTGTCTCACAAGAAGCTATTCTTATACAAATCACTTTTATGAGTCACTTAACTGGCTATTCATTCACAGTTCCTTATAAATCCTTTAAATGTCAGACAAGTGAGTGCAGAGTGAGCTGAAATGGAGCAGCACATGTGGGGCCTGCAGAAGTGCAGGGGGAATCAGGACCCCACGTGATGCTGTGCAGTTGGGAGCCCAGGTAACCCAGGTGTCTGTCATGGAAATCAGGGTCAAAGGTGCATTTGTTTTCAATCTTTCATTATTCTACTAATTTTCATATCACTTTTTAAAAACAGCTATATTGAGGTATAACTGAGTTACAGAAAACTGCACTATTTAAAGTACACAATTTGGTAAGTTTGACATGTGCATACACCTATGAAACCATCATAACAATCAACATAATAAACATATCCATCACTCCCAAATTTCCTTATGCCCATTTTTAAGTCCTTCCTCCCACCCCTCCCTGTTCTGCCTCCCCAGGCAACCACTGAAATGCTTTCTGTCACCATAGATTAGTTTGCACTTTCTGGAAGTTTATATAAATGGACTCACTCAATACATACTTTATGTGTGTGTGTGTCTGGCTTCTTTCACTCAGAATGATTTTGAGATTCATCCATGTTTTTGCATGCATCAGTATTCATTCCTTTTTGTTATCAAGCAACATTCCATTATATGTTTATACCACAGTTTATTTATCCAATTCACCTGTTCATGGACATTTGGCTTGTTTTCATTTTTTAGCTGTTGCAAATAAGACTGCTGTGAACATTCATAGAAAAGTCTTGGTATGGACACATGTTTTCTTTCTTTTAGATAAATACCTAGAAATGCAATTCGGATTACACTGCCAAATTGGTTTCCAAAGTGGTTGTACCTTTTTACATTACCACCAGCTGTATATGAGATTTCCTGTTCCTCCACATCCCGACCATCACTTGATATGGTCAGTTGCTTTAATTTTAGCCATTTTAATGGATGTATAACAATATCTCACTATAGTTTTAATTTTCACTTCCCTAATGACTAATGATATTGAGCATCTTTTTGTGTGCTTATTTGCCATCTATATATCTTTTTTGGTGGTCTGTTAAAATATTTTGTCCCTTTGTTACCACACAAAATTGGGGTTCTCTGCCCGATGCACATAAACAAGCCAGTTAATTATGGCACCAGCCTTTGAGGGGAGAAATCAGCTTTTATTCTGCAAGATCAATCTCCAGGGAGACAGGGGGTGTGTGCCCTCAGATCTGTCTCCCCCATTCAGGATTTGGGACAAAATTTAAGAGGTTAGGGAGAACAGGTTGGCACACGGACATGCTAGTGGGACAGGTTTTGATTGGTGGGCTTCAGGTATTTACGGTAAGGTTTTAAACATTTATGATGAGATTCTAAACATTTATGATGAGGTTCTAAATATTTTGCATGAGCTGGGGGAGAAATTTTAACACCGGATCTTCCTGAATGAGGGACCCCTCACTTCTAATCAGAGTCTGGCTTTCAAGTTCCAGTCGTGGCCAGTCCTTGGGTTCCGTAGAAGGAAGATCTTTGGTTCCAAGGTCGTTTCAGGACACAATTTTTTCTTTTGCGCGTGCCCTGGCTACATGACTTTGCAGTTTTTCTGAAAGACAATCCTTAATCCCTTTGTTGATAAGAGATGGGGTCTGTTCAAACTGGCTCTAAATGGGCCCGTGGTTACACCTTTGTCAAAAATCAGTTTTTTATGTATTTATAGGGTCTATTTCTGGACTCACTATTCTATTCCATTGATCTATTTGTCTGTCTTTACACCAACATCACACTGTTTTGATTACTATAGATTTGTAATAGATCTTGATAAGAGGTAATACTAGTCCCCTCACTATGTTTTTCTTTTTCGAACTTACTTTGGCTATTCTAGGTCCTGTACATTTCCATACAAATGTTAGACTCATCTTGTCACTATCTACAAAAAAGCAAGCTGGTACGTCAATTGGGCTTGATGTGGATCTATAGATCAATTTGGAAAGAAGTAACATTTTAACACTATTGAGTCGTCCAACCCATTAGCAAGATATTGTTCTCCATTTATTTAGGTCTTCTTTAATTTATCTCAGCAACAGTTTATAGTTTCCAGTGTACAATCTTACATCTTTTGTCAAATTTATCCCTAAGTATATCAATTATACATTGTATCTATAATAAGTGTTATTGATTTTTAACTTCAATGAATTGACTTATTGTTATTGCTTTTTATTTTGATTTCTGAATCTTTGTTTTTAGTATGTAAAACACAATTGATTTTTACATATTGATCTTGCATCTTGCAATATTGCTAAATTCATTTATTAGTTTTAATAGTTTTTTGGTAGATTCCATTGGATTTTCTACTTACACAATTACATTGTTTGTGAATGAAGACAGTTTTAGTTCTTCATTTTTCAGTAGGGATGGCTTTTATTTCTTTTTCTTGACTAATTGCACTGGCTAAAACCTTTACTACAATATGGAATAGAAGTGGCAAGAGCAGACATCCTAGCCTTGTTCCTGATCTTAGGGGGAAAGGATTCAGTCTTTACCATTAAGTATGATGTTAGCTGTAGGTTTTTGTAGATGCCTTTTATCAATTTAAGAAAATTCCCTTCCCTTCCTAGTTTGCTTAGAGTTTTTATGAGAAATGGATGTTGGATTTGCCAAATAATTTTTTTATATCTATTAAGATGATCATGTGGTTTTTCTTTTTTATTTTGTTAATACAGTGATTGGTTTTCTAATGTTAAACCAACCGTGCATTCCTGGAATAAACCCCAATTGATCATGGTATATTATCCTTTTATATATTATTGAATTTGATTTACTAACATTTTGTTCAGAATTTTTGCATTTATATTTATGAAGGACAATGGTCTCATGTAGCTTTCATTTACAGAATTTGTATTATTTCTTCCTTAAATCTTTTTTTTAACAGCTTTATTGAGATATAATTCACATATCACACAATTCACTCATTTAAAGTGTACAACTCCATGGCTTTTAGTGTATCCACAGGGTTGTGTACCCATCACCACACTAAATTTAGAACATTTTTATTACCTCCAAAAGAAACACTACACCTCTTAGCCATCATCCAATCTCCCCATCTCCTCCATCCTTAGACAACCACTAATCTACTTTCTATCTCTATAAATTTGTCTATTCTGGACATCTCATATAAATGAAATCATACAATATGGTCCTTTGTTACCAGCTTCTTTCACTCAGCATAATGTTTTCAAGGTTCACTCATGTTATAGCATATTCCTTAAATTTTTGGTAAAATTCACCAGTGAAGCCGTTTGGGCCTGGAGTTTTCTTTACATGAAAGTTTTTAACTACAAATTCAATTTTTTAGTAAATATAGGGCTAGTCAGGTTATCTATTTCTTCTTGAGTAAGCATTAGTAGTTTGTGTCTTTCAAGGAATTTGTCCTTTTCAACCAAGTTGTCAATTTTTAGGCATAAAGTTGTTTGTTATATGCCCTTATTATCCTTTTAATATCTGAAAATTTGTAGTGATATCACCTTTCTCATTCCTGATAATGGTAACTTGTGTCTTCTCTCTTTTTTTTCCCCTCTTCAGTCTGTCTAGAGGTTTAGTAATTATGTTCATCTTCCAAAAAAGCCCAGCTTTTGGTTTCCTTGATTTTTCTCTATTCTTTTTTTGCTTTCTTTTTCAATAATTTTTGCTGTGATTTTTTTTTTTCCCCTGCTTACTTTGTGTTTAATTTGCTGTTATTTTCCTGGTTTCTTAAAGTGGAAGTTGAGGCCATTAATTTGAAGCTTTTCTTCTTTTCTGATACAGATGCTATAAATTTTCTTCTAAGTACTGCTCTAATGGCTTCCCATGAATATATTGCATTTTTATTTTCATTCAGTTTGAAATACTTTTGAATTTCCTGTTTGATTTCTTCTTTGGTCTATAGATTATTTAGAAGTGAATTACTTAATTTCCAAATATCTAGAGATTTTCTGGTTATCTTACTGTTATTGATTTCTAATTTAACTCCATGTGGTCAGAGAAAGTATTTTGTATGACTTGAATCCTTTTAAATATATTGAGACTTATTTTGTGGTGTAGAATATTATCTATCTTGGTAAATATTCCATGGGCACTTTGGAAGAATGTGTACTCTTCTTTTGTTGAATGCACTATTCTATAAATGTCAACTTGTATAATAGTATTTTCAAGTCTACTATATCCTCGGTGATTTTGTGTAGGTGTTCTATCAAATATTGAGAGAGAGGTGTTGAATTCTCTGACTACAACTGTGGATTTGTCTATTGCTCCTTGCAGTTCTCTCAGTTTTTGCTTTATGTATTTTGAAGCTGTTTTATCAAGAGCATAAATGTTTAAGAGTGTAAATGTTACGTCCTCTTAATTAATTGACCCCTTTATGATTAAAAAATAATTTTATTTATCCTTGTGGTGTTCTTTGTTCTGAAATCTACTTTGTCTGATATTAATATGTCCACTCTGGCTTTCATTTGACCAAAGTTAGCATGGTATATCCTTTTCTATCCTTTTACTTTTAATCTATTTGTGTCTTTATATTTAAAGTGAATTTCTTGGGGCCGGCCCCGTGGCTTAGCGGTTAAGTGCGTGCACTCCACTACTGGCGGCCCAGGTTCAGATCCCGGGCGCGCACCGACGCACCGCTTGTCCGGCCACGCTGAGGCAGCATCCCACATACAGCAACTAGAAGGATGTGCAACCATGACATACAACTATGTACTGGGGCTTTGGGGAGAAAAAGGGAAAAAAAGGAGGAAGATTGGCAATAGATGTTAGCTCAGGGCCAGTCTTCCTCAGCAAAAAGAGGAGAATTGGCATGGATGTTAGCTCAGGGCTGATCTTCCTCACACACACAAAAATAGTAATAATAATAAATAAATAAAGTGAATTTCTTGTAAGCAGAATATACTAAGGTCTTGCTTTTTTTATCCAATCTGACAATCTCCGCCTTTCACTTGGGATGTTTAGACAAAGGGTTGGCAAATTACAGCCCATGGGTCAAATCCAGCTCACCACCTATTTTTATACAGCTTGGAAGCTAAGAATGGTTTTACATTTTAAAACATTGGTAAAACAAAACAAAATAAAGAAAAGTATGCAACAGGGACCTATGTGGCCACGAAACTTGGCTCTTTACACAAAACAGTTGCCAACCTGCAGTTTAGACTATTTATATTTAATGTGATTATTGATATGGTTTGGTTTAAGTCTATCATCTTGCTATTTGTTTTTTATTTGTCTCATCTGATTTATTTTCTTTTTTTCCATAGTTTCTTTGGATTACACAAGTAGTTTTTATGATTCCATTTAATCTCCTTGTTGGCTTATAAGCATTAATTCTTCGTTTTGTTATTTTAGTGGTGGCTTTAGGCCTTTAGTATACATCTTTATCACTGTCTACCTTTAAATGATATTATACCTCTTCATGTATAAGAAACTTAAAAGAGTATACTTCCTTTTCTTCCTTCTCAATCTTTATGCTATTTTTGCTTCCTGTATGTTTTATCTATGCATACATTATAAACCCTAAAATATATTGTATTTTTTTAATTTAAACAGTAAATTATCTTTGAAAGAGATTTAAATAATAAGAAAAGCGTCTTATGTACTTATCCATGTAGTTACCACTTCTCACACTCTTCATTTCTTTCTGTAGATCTATATTTCCATTTAGTAGCATTTTCTTTCTGCCTGAAGAAATTCCTTTAACATTTCTTAATGGGTCTGCTGGTGATTAATTATTTCAGCTTTTGCATGTCTGAAAGTTTCCTTCTTTCACCTTCATTTTTGAAAGATTTTCCCTGGGTATAGGTCTAGCTGATAGTTTTTTCTTTCAGTACTTTAAAGACGTTGCTCCACTGTCTTCTTGTTTGCATTGTTTCTGACAAGAAATTTGCTATAATTCTTCTATTTGCCCCTCTGTCCACAAAGTGTCTTTTCTCTCTGGCTTATTTAAAGATATTCTCTTTATCACTAGTTTTGAGCAATTTGATTGTAGTCTGTCTTGGTATAGTTTTCTTCATGTTTCTTGTGCTTGTTGTTCGTTGAGCTTCCTAGATATGTGAGTCTTTTTCATCAAATTTGGAAATTTTTCAGCCATTTTTTTCTTCAAATACTTTTCTTCTTCTTTCTCCTTCTCTTTATTCTCTCCTTTGGGTACTCCAATTTTGTATTTATTATACCACTTGAAGTAGTCCCACAGCTCACTGATGCTCTTTTAATTTTTTCAGATTCTCTTTGCTCTACATGTTTCATTTGAGATGGTTTCTATAGCTATGCCTTCAAGTTCACTTATCTTTTCTTCAACAATGTTTAATCTGCCGTTAATCGCTTCTGATGTATTTTCCACTTCAGACATTGTACTTTTCATCTCTAGAAGTATAATTTGGGTTTTTTTATGTCTTCCAGGTCTCTACTTACTTTTTGTACATATGAAATATAGTTATAATGACTGTTTTAATGTCTTCTTATGCTAATTCTAACACCTCTATCAGTTCTGGATCAGTTTCAATGGGTTGATAATTCTCCTAATTAAGGGTCATGTCACCTTACTTCCTTACATATCTGGTAATCATTGATCAAACATTGTAAATTTACCTTGAACTTTATTTGGGGATATAGTTACTTGGAAACAGTATGATCCTTTCAGGTCTTGCTTTTATAATTTGTTAGGTGGTTCCAGAGCAATGCTCAGTCTAGAGCCAATTACTCCCCATTACTCAGGCAAGGCTTTCCTCAGTATTATATCCAATACCCTGTGAATTGTGATCATTTCCATTCTCACTGGTGGTAATGGGCACTATTCCTAGCCCTCTGTGAGCACACCTATTGTTCCCTTTAATCCTTTTGGATGTATTTTCCCCTAGCCTCACCAGTTTCCTCACATACGTGCACTGATCACTACTCTGCTGAATACTTGAGGGGGAATCTCTGCAGCTCCCCAGGATCCTCTCTCTGTGCAGCTCTCTTCTCCCTAGTAGTCAGCCCTGTGAACTTTCCTCTCCTTGGTCTCCCTGGACTCTCTGCCCTGTCTCATCAACTCAGGGTGCCCACTGGGCTCTGATTGGGTCTTCCCTGCCCACACCACAGCCTGGAATTTCTCTGAGGCAGGAGAGTAAGCTGGAGAAATTGTAGAGTTCACCCTGCTTGTTTCCCTTTTCTCAGAAATTACTGTTCTTCATTGCCTGATGTCCAATGTCTTGAGAACTGTTGTTTTATATATTTCATCCTTTTGTTTTTGTTTCAAACAGAAAGATAAATCTGGTCCCTGTTCTCCCATCTTTGGTGCTGAGTGCTTTCAATGTTTCTTTTATTCATTCATCTGTTCAACAAATAATTGTGTCCCACCACTGCGCTATGAGGGGTTGAGAAGACTCAAATAAAAAGTGTGTTCCTTGAGGCTGGAGACCTGTCTGTCCTATCATGGCTGTAGCCCCAGGAATGAACAAAGTGCTCACTCATCACAGTGTTCCAGGGCAGTGGGGGAGATAGACAATTCTAAATCAGCATGCAGGTTCAATATGCACACAGGGCCTGGAGACACAGAGGAAAGGATGCTTTCATCCACCTGGGAGAATCCAAAAGGCCACACAGAAGAGGTGACATTTGGGCCCACTCATAAGAGAGGAACAGGAGTCTGCCAGAGAGACAAGGTGGGGAGTGCATTACAGGCAGGTGGACAAACACGAACAAAGGCATGGAGGCATGAAGAAACGTGACACGTTCAGGGAACTAAAATGTGCTTGGAATGTTGTGTGTGTGAGGGGTGAGGGGTGGGAGCTGGAAGGAGGGAGAGTGGTAACAGGTGAGGCTGAACAGATAGGAGTGAGGTCATATAAGATCTTGCATATTGTGCTAGGGTTGTAAATACTTTTTAAAAGGAAACACCATTTGCCAGTAAGATCACAATCACTGGAGGAAAGCAAACCAGGGAAAAGATGAAATCACAACATGAGAGAAGTAGAAAGAGCTAGAATCCCACAGTGTGAGAGAATGGAAAGCTAATGGCCTGGGAAGCCAGAAGGCAGGTCCTAGGGGGAGGCAAGTGAGGCCCCAAGGGAGTAACAGTAAGGAGGCCCTCACTCTCAGGGTTATGGAAATGCCCACCCTGCACTCGCCCACCCATGAGTGAGAAGGTCCTTAAATTTTGTACCTAAGGCCCCACACTGATCTGGGCCTGACAGGAAGATTCCTCATCTCCTGTGGACAATCAAGCAAACCACAGATCCGTGGCATAGAGGCCCAAACAGAAAGGGGATGAAGACTACAAATTAATCAGCGACATACAGACAAACTGCACATAGAGAAAACAGTTACTGGCACAAGAAGAATTTCAGCTAAATCTCTCTCCACCATCTGGAGCTTTAACCATCAGCAAAAGTCAATGAGACACAAGGTTCTCTACCAAGAAGATGGAAAACCTGAATTAAATCTCTTTGGAAGTAGCACTTCCACTCACGCTTCATAAACAGACAGCCATTTTACCTGGGCTGTTCAACACAAGTCCTTGGCAAGGCTGGAGGAAGGGTAGCCACATTGGCTCCCAGAGCCTCTAATCGTAACCTAGCTCCCAGGAGACAACCCCACATCAGGTGGGGCTTGTAAGGAAAGGCTTGTGCTCTAAAACCTCACCACTCAAAGCATGTTTCACCAAGCAGCAGCAGAGGCAGCATCTGGGAGTTTGTCAGAAATGCAGAATCTCAGGCCTCACAACAAACCTGCATTTTCCCAAGACCCTCAGGTAATTTATATGCACATCAAAGTTTGAGAAGCACTGCTAGAGATGACTTTCTCAGAGTTGGTTCCAAAGGACCTCGCTTCACAGAATATGTTGATAACGGCATTAGGAACCTACAGTGGGTTGAATGTTGGGCCCAAAAATGATATGTTTGTGGCCCAATCCCCAAAACCTGTGAATGTGACCTTATTTAGAAAAAGAGTCTTGGCGGGTGTAATTACGTTAAGGATGTTGAGATAAGATCATCCTGGATTATCCAGGTGGTTCCTAAATTCAATAAGTGTGCTTATAACAGTAAGGCAGAGGGAGATTTGACCCAGAGAAGAGGAGAAGGCAATGTGACGCTGAGGCAGAGAAGCCCAGGGACACCAGGAGCCACCAGAACCTGGAAGAGGCAAGGACCAGAATCCCCCTAGTGTCCCAGGAGAGAATGCGGCGCTCTTGACAACTTGCCTTCTGATTTCTCTCCTCCAGAACTGTGAAAGAATAAATTTCTATTGTTTTAAGCCATCAAGTTGATGGCAAATTGTTATGACAGCCCTGGGAAACTAATATAGAACTCCCTAAATTCATTAGTTCATTTATTAAATGAGTCAATCAGCCAATAGGTTAGCAACATTCATTAATCATCTATGTGCCATTCACAGATGTAGAAACTGAGACCTATGGAGCTGAGACTTGCTCCTTGTCACACGCAGCGAGGAAATGGCAGAGCCAGGGCTCAAGGCCAGATCATTTTCATTTCAAAGCCAGTTTGTCTTTCTACTACACAACCCTTTAGCAGCCAAAATGAGGGCCCAAGGTATCTAATGAGACACAAATATAATTCCTGCAAAGTCAAGGCCTTCACAGCAGCACACACACAAAGTACCTCTGCCCATAATTCTTGTTTTTAGTACGTTAGTGAAAATGAGCATAGTCAGCTTCTTCTTGTATAAATCCCTAGTATGTCTTCCCAAGTCCAGAATCTCAGGCCTTCTGCTGTCTAATACTCCCTCCTTGTATCAGAACAGGAAAGAGCTGATGTTTTCACTTGTCTGAAACCAGTTCAATTGGATGTTTTACTGCTAGCAGGCCGTTTGCCTTTTATACCATTTACAGCTAATGACAGAATGAAAACTTTATGTCCTGCCATGGAGCAGCAAGACAGTTGGATAAATTAAGGGGGCCCTGGAAAGGCAGCTGAAAGTAGTCATTTTAGGGGCCTGAGATAAGAGGTCAGAAGGAATTATAACCTATCTTCCTCAGTCACTCATCATTCATTCACTCGACATGCCTATACTGAGCACTTTCTACATGCTAGGCACCACTCCAGGCCTGGGGGGTCAAGTTCTCTACAAGAGAGCCCCAGTCCCTGCTCTTGTGTGCTCAAGGAGCATGTCTAGTGGGGCAGGCCTATGAGAGAAGTGGGCCAGGGCGAAGCAATCTTATGCACATATGGTGCTTGGGGGGCAGCTCGTGCTCATCATTGGCATCAGGAGACAATAGGGCACATGGCAACTGTGGCAAAGTGTAGGAATCCCCTTCTTAGCTCCAAAGAACTCACTTTCACCTAAAGCACCTGATTTAAACTGGTAAACTGATAGTCCCCCGTCCTGAATACATGCTGTGGCAGGCTTAGGCACAGGAAGCTGTAGGAGCTCTAAAGAGGGCATCTAAACAAGATACCACTCGTGCTGCCCTGAAGATGAGCCATGAGGCCCTGCTAGCATGTTCATTCCCTGGGCAGTCTTCATTCCCTACTCCACCAGGTTTTTTGCAGCTAGGACCCAAAGTGAGACCATAGTGTCATGGACTAAGCTCACACATCTCGGGGCTTTTTAAGCACATTTTTTAGGTTCAGCCTCCATAGTTCACACAGCACAGCCCATTATTCACAGATTACAGGCTCCAGAGTTCACCCTAGACAAGGCTCCCAAAGAGAACAAGGAAGGAGCAGAGCTGGGCCTGGGCCGGGAGGAGGGAGGCTTCACTGGGATGGGAAGTGCAAGTCTGAGGCCACCTGGCAGAGGCAGAGGGACTGGGTGGGGCACAGGGTGGAACAATAAGCCACCCGTGTCCTTTTAAAGGGATGAACTTGGGTTGAACTCTCCAGCATTGGCTTTATTTTGATATTCACGTGTCCCCGGGAACCCGGGGACAAAGCTGTCCTATTTGTAGATCAACTCCACATTTTCGCTTCACCTTTTCTCAGTGCCAGCAGCAACTTTTAAAACTAAAAGCAGCTCCATCTAGGAAGGGAATTGGGGTCATGCAGACCGTGCCATGTGAAAGCCAAGGCCACAGCAGTTGTGAAGAAGGCCTATCTCACTAACCTCAGGGATGGTGCCCCAAGAGCAAGGGTACAAGATACCTTTTCAGCCTTCCTAAATCCGTAGAAAACAGGCCACCCCAAGAGCCCCTTTTTTGGGAAGCCCATGAGTACCCTCTAAAAGGACGTCAGATCTAGAGTAAGTGACTTGAAGCTTCTCAATGATTATGAGGTCCTAGTGGGTACCACCGAGATAACATTCATTTTGTGCAATATCAGCTACAAATCATAGAGGCTGGTATTAAATTATTTTAATGCACACCCAGAAGTACATTAAAGGGGTCCTTGGGAGTCAGGCAATAGTTGGGGCTAATTGAATGAGGAAGACAGACTATCTGGAAAGGAGGGGTCATTAGAGTGGATATTAGAAGCCCCAAATGGGGTTGAGATGAGTTAGCAGAGTAGTTAAGAAGAGAGACTGCAAGAAAGGAGAAAACCTGAGTTCAAATCTCAGCTAGGCTTCTTGACTAGATTTTTAATCTTGCGTCAATTACTTAACCTCTCTAAGCCTCAGTTTCCTCATCTGATGAATGGGTATGATACTAGCCCTTCCCCATAGGATTCCTGAGGAGATTCAGTGAGATAACGTAGCACTTTGCACTGTGTCTTGTTCAGAGTATGCACTCAGTCAGCAGTACCTAGAAACACAGCAGCAGATGAAGACGGTCGCAAGTACTGGAAGAGCCTAGAGGGTGGAGTTGACAGTCATCAGTGGAGCAGGGAGAGGGAGACAGGCAACTGGACCCAGGCTGAGGACTGGGGATTACTGCATCCCCAGAACAGCACCTGAGTTCTGCCTCCTCACCCCTGGCTGCACACTGCAATCAGTTTAACTCAGTTTTAAGGAGTTTTTATTTGTTTGTTAGTTTTTCAATACTCATGCTTTGGCCCCACCCCCTGCCCCATATTTAATTGGTCTGGTGTGGGGCCAAAGCATCAGTATTTTTTTTGCGTGGTTTTAAATTTCCCAAGTGTTTCTAATGTTCAGCCAGAGTGAGAACCACTGGTTTAGATGTCGCAGGTCTACATCACGAATTCTGTGCCATGGCCCGAAAGAGCTTGGGAGAAAGAGAAAGGAGTCTAGACTGACTCCTGGGTTCCTGACCTGAATAACTGGAAGGATGGAGTGGCCCTTTCCTGAAATGCGAGAGACTACAGGAGGATGGGACAGCTACTTTGAGCCCAGAGGTGAGTGCATGAGGAACTCGAGACATAGTAGTATTTGAGGCCACCGTTGCCTTTCTGGGACTTAACTAGCAGGTGGGGACAGCAGATGTGTACACAGATAATGACCGTGCGGTGTGATATGGGCTCTAGGAGCAATCTGCACTGGGAGCCACAGAGACAGAAGAGACTAACAGTGTGGGGAGACTTTGCAGAAAGATCATGCTCTCAGCAGTGTGTGGGATAAACCGAGAAGGACATAAAACTGGAGGAGGGGGAGAGAACAGGCTGGAGGCCGTAGTCCAGCAAGTGACAATGGAGAAGAGGCGTAACAGAAGGCTGGGTGGGGCCACGAGAACAGTGCCTTGTGCAGCCCTGTTTGTTACCCAGTTGTTGAAAGAAGGCTCTCCCTTCCTGCAGAGTCTCCCCTCCAGCACCTCTGCTTTGCTCCCGGCCCCAGAGCTATTTGTAGAAAATCTGCCTTTCCCGGAAGTGCACGGTCGATCTGCCCTTCACTTGGGTGGCCTAAGGAGTCCCTGTTTCTGACAGGCAGAATGACTAAATGGAATTTGATGGACCTTTCACCTTTTTAACTGCCTTAGTCTCCTCCAACCTCTTAGCTCCTCTCTGCAAGCAGTTTCTGCCACTTGACTTTCCAAACAACATCAGCCCAGATACTGATTCACAGGTCTTTCGTTTTCTTCTGCCTTGACTGCCTTCACTGGAAGATTGGTTTTCCCACAGATATGGAAGTTCCATAGTATCAATAAATTGGAATTTGCATAATATTTGGGGAAAATTCCTTACATTGTGCAGGATATTGGGACAGTAGTGCATCTTTATTATGCTGGGCAAACGCTGTTGCAGGGCATCAGCCCAGATAACTAATTCATTTATTTAGTTTTGTTTTTGTAGTTTTCCTGAGTCTTTCTGTAAGGTCAGCAATTTGCTTTGAGTTCCAGCTCCAGAGTTCTCCAAAGACCCAGCAATAACTATCACATTATGGGTGGGCAAGAAAGGGCATACCAGCACCCTGAAAACAAAACAAAGTTCATCGTGTTATGCTGACTTCTGGCATATATTTTTATATATATATATCCCAATCTTCATATGTCAGAAATATACACATACGTATGTATACATATATATATACATATATGTAATTTATGATTATGAGAAAGCATTAGCTGTGCTTCCAAGCCTTACCCCAATCTACAGCCCTAAATTATCCTCTTTGGCAACCTCTCTATGGAGTAAATTTCCATGTGAAAGTGTTTATCCCAGTTTAAATCAAGTCCAAAGATTTAACTAGCCATTATTGCCTTTTCATAATATGCTTTAATTGTTATTGATTTCTATGTTTGGAAAGGGCCCGGAGATGATAAAGGCCTTCCGTCTGTTTCACTGCTAACCATTTGCTGGTTGATCTCGCACTCATCCTTGGCTCTTCAATCGGTCTCTCTCTAGCACTTCTACAGATGGTTACACCTCCTGCCCCACAGAGGTCTCTACTCCTGGAGCAAATCAAATTATCAATTAAAAATAACCTGGTAAATAACAGGCAATTAAATAAAATCAGTTTTTCAAAAGCAGATTTAATATGGGAAGGCAATTGGAGCTTTATTCAGCAGTGAAGAGAAATAAAAATATTAATATTAGAATATATAAATAAATACATATATAAATACATAATATATATAAATATAACAACATATATATATAACATAACTATATATAATAAATACATATATAAATCTACAAATAAATCTATCTATATGTATATATTAGAATCAAAACAGGACAATCAAGGAGAAATTTCAGCCTAGGGCCTGACCAACGTGCTGTGTATACCCCTTCTATTCTGATCTGTGAGAAATCCTATCTCCTCCACGTTGTCTGCGTTTAGGCTCTCAAATTTTCAGTAGGAATCTGAAAACTTTTAGTTATCTTTTGGTCTTTAGGGACTGGCATCTAAAAAAAAAAAAAGCCAATTGTAGTCATGCTGTGGGGAGAAGACCGATACTTTGGTGATGGATGAAGCTAAAATTTCACAGAACATTTTAAGTCTACTAACTAGTTTATAATTATCATCAATAACTTTCCTTTTAGCCTCATCATTTATATTTGTCAATGTGGAGAAGATCAAGTTTAAAACTCATGTAAATCACTTTTTAGGGTAGAATAAAAAAAGATCTAATGCAGGTCTTCCCCTCTACAATAGGAAAAGAATAACACAGCTGCTGTGTGAAATAGAGAAAAATCAGTACTTGAGCTTTGTAGATCATTATGAAGCTGTAAAAAGAAAGTATAGCGAGATTTAAAAATATATGACAATAAAATCTCCCTTATTCAGTAGATTGTATAGAAACCATTCCGTATCTGTGTTCTAAAGCTATTCCAGTTTGTTTAAATATAATTTAAAATGTAGGTTCAAGTGGGAGGGAAAAGGGGAGTAATTTCTCCTTTTAGAAATAAAGCAGCTGGGGATATGTTCTCATGGTAAAATGAAAATACTAAGCAAATTAATGAAAATTAACTTTCTACAGCTTAAGCTTTAAGGTCAGCAGGAGCTCAGTGTTAGAGTGAGTACACAGGGCTGTGTGCCAGGGAAACCTTCTGTTTTGGAAAGGGAAGTCTTGGAGCCAGTGGATGTACAGACTTATTAGAAACATGAGATCGTCCAGATAAATGCAATTTGTCAAACTGCATGTAGCAAAGAGCTTACTTCAGGGCAAAGATGATTCACTGGGGGAAGGAGGCGGGAGGTGAGAGGTTCAAGAAGTGAGTCATTTAGAATTAAATCAAATTGCCCCCCAATGAATACAACAAGCAAACAGTAAAAAACAAACAAGTAAACAAATGCAAGTCTTCTTTCTTCAAAGTGATAAGTGGAGGGTGAAACCCTCTGTCAGAGTTGTTGACGAAAGTCTCTCTGAATCCCTGAAACATTGAAATCACCTCTGGCTTTGCCCTGGAAATGCTTTGATGCTAAAGGAAGTTCTATTATGAATTTTCCGTATAAGTGGGAGAGAAAACTTGTGGTTTTTAACATATTCTCTAAATCATAAGTTTATTTTAGCTTTATATATGCAAACTCCTTTTAGTTTCTCAATACATACTTTTAAAAAGTGAATATTTGAATTTCTAACCATTTTTTTCTTGATATTGAATAGTCATTCCCTACATAGGGTTGTTTTTGCGTTTATTTACAGAAGGCAAAGGTTTAAGCTATGCAACTCAAAGTTATTAAAAATTGTTACATTACGGTGACTCAGCTACATTGTGATGGCCTGGGGAAACAAAACAAATAGACAAAGAACAAACAAAAAAGCAGCTTAAGTAACTTTATGAACTATTTGTTGATTTTATCTCTAGGATTTGTCTGCTTTACCCTATTGCGTCCTAAAATTGGAAGCATAAACTTTAGATCCAATACAAGGACGGAAATTGACCTTTTCTTTTATTCTTTTTTCTTTTGTCTCTAATCTATTTCATAAATATGTAACTATGTTTGGAAAACATTTGACAAGAAGGCCACCACTCCCTATTGCTATGCCTAGGCAGACATCACTAATTGACCGTGGCACTCTTTCCCCAGTGAGTTTGGACAAAGCCGCACAATTCTATGCAATGTTCCAAGCATCCACTATGACTGGTTGCAATTAGCATGTGAAATCAATCCTATCTGGTGTCTTGGGGCCAGTAGGTCAGCTTTTGAAATTTTTAAATGCATAAGTCAGGGTGAGAATTGTACCAAAGTGGTATTTTTTCATAACTTACATATACCAGAAAAGAAAGAAACAAGGAAGCAAGTAGCAACATTTATAATCTATTATCTATTTTGTTGCTGTTCACTAAATGGATTTGTTCTATGTCTGTTGCTATTTAAATGCAACATAATTACATATTGTGGAGGGTATATACAACTTGAATAGAGGTTATTATTTAGGCTTTGCTATAACTATTTTTATTTGTTTCATTAGAATGCATAAATACTTTGGGGAGGGAGCTTTTTTAAGATGAAAAGATGGTTTTTAATTATTATGGCTTTCTTTGCTTGGAGCTGATTTTCATAATTAACACATATTAGAGTCAAACGCAACCATGTATTTTATGCTCACTGGAGTATACAAAATTTAACTTCTCTCAATGGGCTGTTTGTGCAGTAGCATTTTCACAATGGTTTCTGCACAGTCTGGTAATGGTAATATTATGTTAATGTGCCGATCTACACCATCTATACCTTTGCGAGTATTAGATCAATTTTTGCAGAGTTTACACAATGTCACATTTGCTTGATGAAAACGTCCATAGTAAAATTTCATTTTAGCCAATTCAAGTGTCAGATTAGACTGACTGATCAGCAGGTGCAACCTGAAGGGTTGGATCAGAATGAAAGAGGCACAGAACTGTTACTGACTTTGTTAAAACAACACAAGTTGCAAGTCTGAAGCTCTGTTTTTCTTCTAAACTTCTCTTCTTAATTTTGAAACTGCTATTCATCACAGAGACTGGCTAGCTCTTCACCAGACCCATTTTCTCGTCTTCCTGGGCACACAGCTGGACTACATCTTCCAATCTTACTTGCACTTAAGTATGGTCCTGTGGTTCAAATCTAGCCTATGGAATGTGAGTAGAAGTGATGCAAGCCGCTTCCATGCCTAGCTCATAAAAACTTCTCAGATGCATCCCCCCATGGTCTTTCCCCTTCTGCCAGCTTGATGCAGACAAGCACAGTGACCTTGGAAGTCAGTACTGAAGATGGTGAAGCTACAAGTTAGAAGAAGCCTGAATATCTGAATCACCACCCATTAGGCTTTACAGGGACAAAAAGCAAAGATGTGTGATGTTTGAGCCATTATACATTATTGGATGTGTTGATTATAGCAGCTAGCATGGTAACTAATATACAATTTTTCCAAGCAATTCCTTAGATCAGTGGTTCTCCATCCAGGTAAGGAGTGGAAGGAAGAAAATGGATGGAGTTGGGAGTATCATAAATTCCTAGATAACTGTTTCATCTGCATACTCTGATCCTCCCTTATCCAGATTCTTATCAAACTCCTAGCATGACAAACCAGGTTGGGGGTGGGTGGAGGAGGGAGAGTGTTATGGGAAGAATAATACGTCAAAGAAGCTGAGGCAAACAAAGGTTAAGTAACTTGCTCAAAGTCACACAGCTTGGGGCTGGCAAAGCCAGGATTCAGACATGAGTGGTCTAACCCCAGAGCCCACATTTGTAACCACAGTGTTAGCCTGTCTCCCGACTCCTGCTTGCCATTGTCAGAGCACTTGGTCTTTGCTGGATTTCTTTAATGCAGTGACCTCTGGATTGTCTATAAGTATACTTTCTACTTGGCAATTTATCTACAATAACATCCTAATACTAACTTGCTACCTCACTTCCAACCAACAACTTATTTATTTACAACTTATTGCCCCTTAATAAAAGTAAAAGTTATTGTCAGGGACAGATTGAAGAGGCAGTATCTACTGGGGAGAATATCACTGTACACTCCAAAGCAGTATCCACGACTTGTGAGCTATCTTGCTGCTGCTTCCTTAATTTACCTGATTAGTTGAGAGTTGACTATACATGAAGGGAAAATGGCTTGTTCCAGCACTAGAAACCTATTGCTACAGGTAAGCCTAGGAATGGCCAATTGGCACCTTTTATGGAACAACTGGACCACTGGGAATACTCCACACCTTGTAATGGGTTTTGGTAGAACACAGTGGTTAAAAAACATAGACTTAGAGCCACTACCCAGATCAAATCTGAGTTCCTCCACTGACAAGCTTTTTCCACGAGCAAGTTATTTAACTTCCTTCAAGCTTTGCTTCTCTCATTTATAAACAAGATGATGACGGTGATGATGGTGATGATAATGATAATGACCATCATTTCATAGAGTTGTTGGAGGTTTACTAAGATAATACATACAAACACATAGAAAATTTTCTAGAAATATTAGCTATTGTTATCATTTTAAAGACTATAGAGCTAAACAGCTGAAAAAATGAAGGCCTAAAGGACCAATTCCAATCTGGAGGGCACTTGGGAAGGTATCTAAAAAATAGTAATACTTCATTAAGTGTTGAAGACAAATTGGGTAAGGCAGCATAATAAGAGACTTAGAAATTGGCAAAACTGGGTGCAAATTGTTTTGGAGACTAGCCGTCTGATCTTCAGCAAATTACAATCCCCATGACCCTCAGTTTCTTCACATGTAAAACGAATTAATAAATGCAAAGGTATTTGCCTTACATGTCAACCCTTTATGCATATTTTCTTCTACATCTTGCTCCTTTATATGGAACACATTTCTCTATGCCACTGTTAAGCTAAGTTTGGATTTCTGTAAGTTCAGCAACTCCACTGGTTAAGAAAGAATAAAAGTGAGTTCACGTGGAAATTATTGAATTTTTTTTCTTTCTTGACTTCTTTAAAGGATAAAGAGGCAACAAGACATTCAGACTTTGAACTTTTCACACTCCATCCACATCTAGCCTCCTCAATATGGAATCAACGCCTAACTCACTCCATCTTAGAGGCACGTGTTTATGGCTATTGCCATAATTCCCCATAATCTTCCAACAAGTACCATTTTTAGGTAAGAAAAATTACATGTTACATTCATTCTTTATTATTTACTTTATTTATTTAAAATATTATATATGCTCAGATCTTGCTTACTAAATAACATTTCACACTAAAAGAATTGGAGTTCCTTGGAGAAATGACTGAGATAAAGAAAATACAAGATAAGTCTAGCATAATTTTGGGGTCAGAAAGTAAACAAGTGACTGATGTATTATGCAGACATGTCACAAAAGATACAGGAGCCCGCTTGAAGTGGTTCCAAATGACCAAATCTGGGTCAATTTGAACATCAAAATAAATAATGAATAATAAGAAATAGAATCTATGAATCTAGAGATCATATTGATTTGAATAAATGAAGGAATGAAAAGTAAATGAGGGAGAAGGAAAAGCTCATCTTTACAGTCGAATGCAAATTTATAAATGTATAAAAATTGAGTTAAAAACCACCATTTGCAACCATCATAGTATTAATACTTTTGAGCAAGAATTATCAATAAATGCTAAAAGTAATGAGTGAAATTATGATGAAGGGCAGGATATTTAAGTAGTCTCAAAGTATCTCCCTACAAAGTACAAATTACAAAGGGAAAAATAGTAATTTTACAAGGGGAAACCTGGCCAGCACCACCTTAACAAAATTATCGAAGTTTACATCACTGATACTGAGAAAAATTGGCATCTTGTGATTCTTGATATAATTCACTAAGAAGGACACAATACGACTTCTATAGCATCCCTGCCCAAAATGCACAACCTAAATCCAATTGTGAGGGCACATCAGCTAGATCCAAATTTAGGGACATTCTGCAAAATAGCTGGCCTGTACACTTCAAAAATTCAAGGCTGTAAAAGACAATTAAGGCTGAGGCACTGTTACAGATTAAAAGAAACTAAGGTTAGAAGTGACAACTAAATGCAATTGGTGATCCTGGATTGGAACCTAGGAGAGGGGGGTTGCAGTTGGCAAATTTTCCAAATCAACTGTAAATTAGACAATAGTATTGTATTTGATGTTAAATTTCCTGATATTCGTAATTGAGCTATGGTTATATAAAGAATTTCCTTGTTCTTAGGAAATATATACTTAAGTATTTAGGGGTAAAAAGGCATGATGTCTGTAACTTAGTGTCGGATGGTTCAGAAAACTATCTGTGTATCTATCCATATCTATCTATCTATCTATCTGTCTGTCTGTCTGTCTATCATCTCTCTATCTGTCATCTATCTATCTAGAGAGAAATGATAAAGCAAATGGATAGAAACACTAACAAAACATTAACATCCGTATAGTTTTTGCTTGGATAAAGGATATATGAATGTTCTTTGTACTATTTTTGCAAGTATATCAAAATAAAAAGTTATTAATAAGTAAATAGATAAAACTTGTGCTATTTACATTTTTTTAAATGCATATTATATAATGCATTTGGAAAAGTGTTAGATAATTGGTCTGGGGAATATCTAGACTTTTCACATTCAGCTAAAATAGAATTAATTCTTCTTTATGTCTTTCCACTACAATTTGCATTTTTCTGGGATATGACCTCAGTATATAATAGGAACGCCTCTGTCAGGATTAAGCCTATCTTTCCCTAGATTTGGGTTCTAAAGTCAGCTGGCACTTACAGCGCAACTCCACTTCATCTATACAAGGTGCCGGCTAGGTAATAGAGACACAATATAATTATCTCATTTAATTCAATCCTCATGCATTCCTATGAGCTAATCATCAGGTCTTCATTTCACAGATACGGAAACTAAGCTTCAGGGATGTGAAAAACTTTGCCTCAGTCTTGGCCCCAAGGCCACATCCCTGGTAAGTGGTGGGGCAGCTCTCCAGGCCTAGCCCACACTCCCTCCATTCATAGCACCTGCTCTGTTCAGTCAGGATGCTCTGCCTGAAACTTGCCCCAAGGAGGGGAGAAGGGAGCTGTCATCTCAAAAGATAAAAGTGGTCTCTGTTTTGAAAGAGAAGGAACTTGAAAAACATCGCTTTAGAATATATCGTTGTTCCTTTTTTTTAACCACCAGAATGAGTGTTATGCAGGGAAAAGAGATCTCATAATTGGAAATGGAGCTTGTGGAGAAGCAGAGGCCACAGGGAGCTTATATTTTAAATTTAATTTGATGGATTTGGGGTATTATGGCATGGTGGGGTAACCTGGGGATATTGTGTATGTTCTTTATGATGTAGACAGAGTTGCATCTCTGCACACCATGTGCACTGGACTTAGAACAAAACATGTGCTCAATAAATATTTAGCGAGTGAATGAATATGGATTTAGGTTGCCCTAGGCCTTCCAATGGTGGTGGTTTCTTATGGGTATATATCATTCTTGGTTGATCAGTTGTTATAGGTCATCAAGAGCTGAGATCAAGGAGATTTCAAGGATTTGCAGAGCTTATCTCCAACTCTCACTGGAGAAAAGACTGTAAAATGAGAACTGGATTGAGTGGACTCTGAGGTTTAACCTGGTCTGTTTTAGACATGGTATTATTTTTAAAAGAGTAATCCCAATATTGAGAACTATAAAAATGAAAGGAGTCATCTTTTCTCTCTGTAATTTGGAAAAGGGAGAGGAAAGCACAGCTATTGTTTATGCATCTTTTCTGCTGATATAAGGGAATGAATATTCCCACTATTAATCATGCTGGGAAAAGAAAAATCCTAGGACAAAAATAAGGGAGGCCAGCCTAAACTAGAGTAAGGGAACATGTTTCTTCCCTAAGGAGTGACAAAGTGAATGGACTAGGAGATTTAGCCCTTAATCCTAGGAGTCTACACATGCTACTCTTAGGTGTTGAGAAGAGTATGCCTTCTGTTTCAGGAGGCATCCAGGAATGGGCTGGACTGGAAATTGTGGTTGACCAAAAAAGTGTCCCTTTAACTGGGAAGGGAAAAACCCCTACAGCTGGGCCTAGAGGCAGCTTTTAAGGAACTCCATGAGAATAAGCAAGAGTCTGTGTGCTTTGGAGCAGCCATATCTAGGAACAAGTCATAAGGTGTTGTGATTTCCTTCCATTATTCCAGAGCCTTCAGAAAAGTCCTGTTCCATGATTCAGCGCAAGTTCAACTGTGTGTGTGTGTTTAGCAGGAGGAAGGTCAAGGAAAGGGCTTTTGTCATCCATGCTTAGGCCTGAGTGAAAGAAAAGAGAAGTATTACCTCATTGAGATCTCCTTGGTGGTAGCCAAGGGCAGGCTAAGGACTGGGAACCCAGAAGGAGGCCCTCAATCTCAGGGGGTGAAATGGTTTGCAGGCAGTCCAGAGCCAGACTGTGTTCCTGAAGGCCAGTTGGGTGAGCACGTATGACAGGGTGAATTGGGAGAGTGTGTGAGATGCTGTAATACCTGAAGACTCACGTGAAAAGCTGGGTAAGACTGGGAGGAGAGGGGCTGATGTTCAGAAAATTGGAATAAAAAGACACAAAGAATTAATTTCATTCTAGCTATAGTCCATTATGTAGGAGTTTAGAGCATTAAGATTTGGGGGAAGTTACGTGAATTTGTCTACATTGATACTCATTTACAAGGACACACTAGTTACTCTAATTTTGCACAACAGAGAGTAATTCTGATCTAATAAATTGTTTCAATTTTCCTGATGTACAAATGCCTCATTATTCAATAACGTTTAGAAGAAAGCAGAAACATATTAATATTTACATCTCTATTGAAGCCTGTTATTCAAATAGGTGCATGGCACTCATTATTAACAAATACAATGACTATGCGTGAGACCCAGCTTGCTTTGGTTATCACTGGCTGGGTAGCTCTCTTGGAGAGTACTGTAGTCATCATTAGAATAAAGCACGTGGTAGTGATCAATCTGGGTCTTGGATTTGGGAGAATACCAGCTCTTTTGGAGCTGTGTGGTGAGTAGGAAGACATGGCCAAAGGAGAAAAAGGAGGCTCCTGCCATTAAAATCGACCCTCAAATCTAGTATTGTGCTCATTTGTAACTTGTGTAAATAGATGAGTCTCCACTGTATCATCAGCAACATAGGTGGGACTGCCACCTATCGATAATGTTTATCTTCCCATTTTTCTACCCACACCCTTCTCCTCCTATAATTTCCTGCTTTTGTGCCACTACACTCAACTCCAGGCCTGTCCAGGACAGTCCCCAGAGTGTTCTCAGCTTATAAGTCTTCTCCCAGGACCTGGAACTCTGGGAAGGGAATTCTTGTCTTCTCATTCCTGGGGATGGCACCCTTCCGTATGTTATCATACCACAAACCCCACCACCAAGCTTTGTTTCCCACTAATAACCCCTAGAGACTTCAGTCAGCCATCATCTGGCTTTGGCTGAATACTCCTGACTTTCATATTCATTTCAGCCAGATTTCACCTCTGTTCTGAAGAATGCTGGGAGTTAGGAGAGAGGCTCACACAGTAGAGAGGCCAAAGAATCCTGGCATGGAGAACGCCCCATATAGCTCTGAGTTAACAGACGTTGATCCTTCAGTAAGCTGTTAGCTTAGCTCTGTCCAGCGGCTACCATGTATATAACCAGCGGTCAGTGAGAAGGGGAAGAGTGAGGATGGATCCACCCCAATCCTACAAAGTGGGCTAAGAATCTCTTGTCAAATGAGAGTAGATGCCATTGTCACCTATAACTCTGGGAGCACTCACACAGTAGAGTTCTGCCAGGGTGTCTGATCTCTTGAACAAGCACACAAATTGCACCATGACTTCTTTGTGAGTTGATGATAGGGAGACGATGCATCTAATCTTGAAATAGAATGTGTGTTAGTGGATGAATTTATTTGTGTCATGTGGTTGTCTAGAGTCTCACATATTCATTAGACTCCTCTGAGGGTAGTAAATTTTTCCTCTTATTTTGCTGGCAGGAAGATCTTGGTGACTCTACCCACCCACTTGACTCTCCCAGCTTTCCCCAGAAAAGCTAGCCTTGCTAAAAATTCCCATCACTGGTTTAGCGTGGAGTTAGATACTGAGAGCACCTTCAATGGAGAAAGAAATAGAGAGAATGCCAATGGACTAGCTGTAGACTAAAACTCAGTCTGGCCCTTGAGTCCCTTGAAGTGTTTTCTTATGGCTAAACATGTTACCACTCCTGTCAAAGGGGAAGAGGGTATCATAAATCCTCCCAAAGCTGATTTGTGTCTTTTATATACGCCCTTTCAACACCATGTCAAGAACATGCCTCAAGGTTGGATAGATTCCAGAAATACATCTTCCAGAAAAAAAACACAAATACTTCTTCTTTTAAATTTCCTTTTAATAAATGGAAACTGTAAAGGCATTAAAGGGAAACATAGCTACTTTAATTTGTAATGTCTTTTGCTTCTGTCAGTTTAAATTAAGGCCGTGATATCTGAGCACAATTTCCTATATTTAATAATACATAAAGCAAGATAATTAAAAGGTATGTACACATGCTGGGAGAGAAACACTGTTGAGTAAAACACTGACTTTCATCTCTGCCTGTGTTGATGAAATGTAGTGAAACTAGGCAACTAAGAGCAAATAAACACAAAGGACGTCAGCAAGGACTGTTCTTCACACTGGCTCTTTCTTCTGAGCCCCAGAATTCCATATCCAACCATTAGTGGACATTTCTACTTGGAAGTCCTTAAAGTAGACTTCACAATCAACATTCAAAACCAAACTCATCACCAACTCTCCCCCACCCCAAACCTACTGTGTTCCTCATTTTAAGAATGAGAACACTATCAGCCCAGTAACCTGAGGATCATCCTTGACCTTTTCCTCTCCCTCAGCATGGCCAACCCCCACCACCCACATACACACGTCTATCTAATCAAGCTCCATATCCACGCGACCCCCTCACCTAAGCCACGTAGACCATAGCAATAGCATTCCAACTGCACTCTCTGCTTTCAGTTTTGCCCATCCAATTCATTCTCCAGACACATCCAGAGGGATCTTTTTAAAATACAAACTTGATCATGCCATTCCCTGTTTTCAAACATCAGTAACTTCCCTTAGGAAATACTTGGGATAAATCTTAAACTCTTTCCTGTTATTTACAAGCCCTATGTCTCCAGCATCAGGCTTCATTGCTCCCATCTCCTTGCCTTCTATAAACTAGTGATACCAGACTTTGCTGGGTTCTTCCAACACACCATACTGGAACACAGCCCTCTCCCCACAAAACTCCCACTGTTCACTGCTAGTCTTCCCTTAAATTCCCATTAACCTGCCCCTTCAAGCTTGTGAGTCCTTCTCGTATGCTTTCATTGCATGCTAGATGCACCTCTACCTGAGGACACACATGTTGGAAGTGTCTAAGTGTCTGTCTACTTATCTATATCCCCCACTAGATTGCAAGTTCTGTGCAGGAGCATATGTATCATGTTCATTTTCAAATCCCCAGAAGTTGGCACATAGCAAACACTGAATGAACATGGAAGGGAGGGAGCGAGGAAGGAAGGGAGGGAAGGAGGGAAGAAAAAAGAAGAAAGAGCTATATAGCTATGGATGTGTCTTAATTAGTCCTTAGGAGACAGTGTCCTACCTGTGAACTTAGGGACAGGGATTCCTTTGGCACTGATATAACCACTCAGAGGTGGTAGGGCAAATCCTCTGAGGTGTTCCATAGTTACAGGATCAGAGAGGGATTTACCCAGATCCATCCAAAATCTCTCACGCTGTCTCTCTAGAACCAGAGGCTTACATTGATAAGATGATTGGCCCATACTAAGCTATAAGTTCTTCAAAGACAAGATCCATGTCTACTTCGTCTTTGCATTCCCATGATATCCAGTACAATGTTTTCCACAAGGAAGGTATTTAATACATATTTGTTGAATGAATTAAGGAAAGAATGAGAAGCCAGAATTAGGAGACCTACAAATGGATCCTCAAAGGCTTGTGGCTTGGCTTCCCTCACATAGTGTTGCCAATGAATTGGATTGCCCGCAAAGCCAATATATGTGCTGGTCACCTGAGTCCTCACCATACTGGCATTGGGGCAATCCCAATTACTGGCAGGCACAGGGTGGGCAGCAAACTTTCTGGGCAATAAAGAAAGTCAGGTCAATAGATACCAGAAGCCTTGACCTCTAAATTCTCAAATGACCCCTCCCTCCCTTATGCAGAACAAGAAAAATGTACACATACTCTTTCCCTGTTTAGCAGGGTTCCTGAGGCGACTGAGACTATGGGGTGAAAAGATTTGGGGCACATTGTGGAAGGCAGCTAGAGTCTATATGTTTAACTTAGCATTGCAGAACATTTTATTTTAAGCCAGTGTATAATTAGAGAGGCTGCCATGAAAATGAGTGGTTTTGTTTATTTATTATGTAAGTATGCCTTTTATTAAAACGACTTTGTGAAAATCTAATTGCCACTACAGTAATATAGCATAGCAGTCCCTTACATAAATACATGATTATTATGTACAGTCACTTATCTGTGAACGAGTTCTGCTACTACTTTTCCTTAATTAAGGATACAAAAGGGCTCCTTCATCTTTGCATATTCCCTTGCTAGGACATTGATACTCATTATTTCCTAAGTCCAAACACTGAAACTGTGTCAAGAATGCATCCATCACTAGATGGGTACTTAGAGTCAGCGGAATTTTCAACCCCGTCAGCAATTTCAGCAATTTGCAATTTCTGTATGTCTGACATGTGTTTTTATTGGTGAAGATCACTTTCAAATACCAAGATGATGAGAATGATTCTTTGGGTAGTCTCTGCTGCAGCCTAATGTAATGACAGTAATTAACAGCCTGTGATTAGCAGCCACTCCAGCAAGTGTTCGAATGTTAATTTGCTTCAACTAATATGCAGCACTTCTGTGTAATGAGATCTAAGCTATAGGTTCACAGGGAAAGCAAATTATTTTCCAGCATTTAATCATACAAATGATTCTTAGTTAATCACTTCAACAGTAAACCTCAATGTTCTAATAAGTGACATTTGTTTTTCTGTCATTTGGTTTCTTATGGTATAGGCCAGGGCAAAGACACTATTTTTCTTACTGGTCAAATTCCCACTCGCCAGCAACATCACTCCAAAATAAGGGCTTGCTCAAGATGTAGAGGAATAGACCCAGGTTTGCGGGTGAGTACAAAACTGAGAGAGAACCTGTATCATTCCAAATTTGCTTTTCTGACTTTAAAAGACATTACTTGGTGCCATCTTTACCTCAGTTTACATATCTATAGAATGGAATGAATGACCCTTTGCTCTTTAACATAAATATCCTAATGCCTAATGTCTGCCCAGAAATTGAGAACAGGGTGTTGGTCATTAACCAAGCATTAACTACTTGATTACCTACAGTTACAAGATTGGGTATGAAAGCAGAAGCCACCAGAGCATGAACATATTCACTAACGAACTGACTTCTTAAAAAATAAGTGACCTCTCAACGTTAGCCTGGAACTGCTCAAATCATGAAGCAAAGCCATTGACAAATGAGGATTTGGCCAGGTTAGACAGCTAAGAATTGACAATGCAATAGGTATTTCAAAAGACAATGATTTAAGTGTCCAAGAATAAAAAGAGGCCTTTAGGAAACTGGATGAAACCCTAGACTATTTTTTGTAAACTAACCGACTTCACATTTACACTGAAAAGGTCAAACATGCCATAAAGGATGCTGAGTCATATTGTCACAGTGTCATCAGAAACATTATACCAAAAGATCAACTCTTGATTGGTTCTTTGTTTTTAGAATTGGCACATAGTTGCAAGTATGATCTAAAGGTGGTTAAACTTAAGAGAAAACACATTTGTTTTTATAATTTTGGTTTTATTTTTAAGCTGGAGTTTCCCATATTTGATACAATACCATGAAATTTGATTGCTCATTTTGTGTGAATTTACTTCAAGTGCCCTTTTTCCGTTGACACTTATCCTTGAATACCAAGAGCTTCCTGTGTTGGTTTTAAAGTTCAATTTCAGAAGTCATTATTATTAACAAGAGTATTTCTTTTCTAAGCTCCTAAGAACCAGAATTAAATGAGATCCCTTTACTACATGAGTTGGGTGTAGGTCCTGCGTCATCACATGGAGACAGTCATTAGGATAAACACTAAACAGATCCATAATGTCATGTAAGAGGGGTAGTCTCCTGACTGGGGGTGAATGTCCACCTGTGGGGTCTGATGTCAGAGCATTCAGAAGGCTTTTTTTGTTATCCTCTCCAGTGGGTGTCCCATACCCATACTTGGATGTTCATCTTTTGCCTTATCAAAACAGAGGTTTATTCCCTAAAGTAGTTATAAATAATGCCACATCAGTCATTTAGATCCTAACATAAATGGATTTATCAGATCCTTTCTTAGAATAAGTTTCATAACTTTATGACTTAAAATACATTGAGTGCTTTGAGAGAGAAGGAGAAAGTGGGTTTATGAAGAGAGAAAAGAGAACAGAAAAAGGAGCTTGAAAGCAATGGGAGAAAAATCTTTACCTCCCACTTTACTATTTTGCCTAGAATTATCTCTGGGCTAGCTAGCATTTTGCGGGGAACACCAGTAAATCCTGACATTGCCAAAACATCTCTCCCATCACATGACATTGTGCTTGAAGGATGCCATTTAAGATTCATCCCTAGCCGGCCGGCGTCGTAGAGGTTACGTGCGCGCACTCTGCTTCGGCAGCCCAAGGTACACAGGTTCGGATCCAGAGCGAGCACAGATGCACTGCTTGTGAAGCCGTGCAGTGGCAGGCATCCCACATATAAAGTAGAGGAAGATGGGCACAGATGTTTAGCCCAGGGCCAATCTTCCTCAGCAAAAAGAGGAGGATTGGCATCGGATGTTAGTTAGCTCAGAGCTGATCTTCCTCACAAAGGAAAAAAAAAAAAACATTCATCCCACCCTTTGACTCAGTAATTCTACTTTTATGAAATTATTTTAAGGAAATAATCATGGGTGGGCAAAGATTTAGCTAAAAAGATGTTCATGATAGTACAGTTTATCATAACAAAATATTGAAAAAACTTGAATGCCCAACAACTAAGGGTTTATACATACAATGGAATACTTTGTATAGCCACTAAAATATCATTGCAGAAGAACATTTAATATGTGAAAGTATGCCTCTGATATTTTGTTAATTGAAAAAAATCCAGTTACATTATAGTAACTACCTGTGACCACATTTAGTAGAGAAGTAGAAATAGAGATACACATTGTAAAAGAAGAAAAAAATAAACATCACTGAATGCTTAACAAGATGAAAGTAATTCACAGCTCACAAAAGCCAAATGGGTGAGCATGAGAAAGGAATGCCAGGTCCTCTCTTTAGACCCACAGAGGTGGGCAAGTTGGCTCTCCTTCTGCTATTATCAATTCTGAGACCAAATATTAGCTTCACAAAACAATAGTGCATCTGTTTCCCAAAAGGTACATGCTAAAGTGTGTATTACCTCTGTGAAAGAGGATTCTTTTGACAATGCTGTAACAGGTAACTAAGTGCTCAAAAATGACTTTTCTGGAACCTTATGTCATTTTATTCATCCATTGATTAACCCATTCAAGTGGTTACATGTGAAATGCTATACCAGGTCCTCCCCTTCACCCACCTCTCTCCACCTCCACTGGGGCTACCCTAGATTTCTTTCTTTCTTCGTCCCTTTCTCCCTTCCCCCCTTCCTCCCTTCCTCCCTTCCTCCCTTCCTCCCTTCCTCTCTTCCCCTTCCCCTTCCCTTCCCTTTTCTTTCTTTTTTGGATCATTTACCCAGAAGAGCCCACGACAACAAGGTGGCAGTGTTTAAAGTGTTTCTGTGGCCAGGAAAAATGAAATGGTACAGATTCCAATGCAATTATCAATGTATTAGAATTTATCTTTTCACTTAATGTTGCCTGTCAGTAAACTAAAAAATAGTCTCATCACTGTGTATAGAGAAGACTTTACAGTGACTTATGACACCAACAGAGGAAGATTCTAAGATCTAGTGCTAGGAGTGTACTTACATATCCCAGAGCATAGAGAGAAAGAACTTAAATCGGTATAAAAGAAATGAGCAGGATAAAAGTAGAAAGATTTTTAAGCCAAGAGCGAAAAAACAGGCTCTTCCTTAAAGGCATTTTGTTACTAGCGTCTCATTGCTGACCATCCCAATTTCTGCTTATTTGAAATTGGCCAGAATTTCCAGCCAAATGGGCAGCATTTCTTTTTAACAGCCCCTTTGGTCATTCTTTTCCATTACCCATTCTATGTTTTGATCTTGCTACTTAATTTTATGTTCTAATCAAATTTCAGCTCCCTCATCTGTTTTCTAAATTGTCCCTTACTTTAAAAAATAATAATATACTTTTTCAAACACTGATGGACTACCAAATCATTCTCAAAGTTAAATAGCAAAATAAGTTATCAGATAGGCACTAGATCTAATTATCCAGTCCAGAAAAACTACCATCTCCAAGCAAATCTTGCTAGAACCCTCTTAAAGAGTTGCTTTTTAACTTCCAGACTGCTGTCTGGTTCCCTTGTCCTCCTCCTCGCAGTGTTTTACAGACCTGCCGTTCCCTCCACTTGTAGCAGCTCTGACACTATCATGAGACTCTCCAGTGAGATTGTGTAAATGCCAGCCAAAATCTATCTGCAAGAACATCTGCTCAACAGTGCAAAACTGATGTAATTACCAACCATCATCTTTTCTCCTCCTGCTGGGGTAACTGCTCCAAAGCATGACTTTTTGCCCTGAGCTAACAAGATCCAGAAACTCCCTGTTATGTACAAAACCTGCTGCTGAAAACCCAGGTAGCTTCAACACAAATTATAACCCAGTCTCGCAACTACAAGAGTCACTCACACCCCTGTGCCGTAGGGTCTCGGCGGACCTTGCTAAAAACCTTGTGAGTCCAAGACCTTATTCTCCACCCCATACCTGTTTTCGTCTGATATAAATGGTCTTCAAAAGAATATGCCAGGGAAAGAGAGAATACATCTACAGTTCCAATAACATTGTTTTCGACATCCAACTACAGAAAGAATTAAACGTCAAATGTCTGAACTGCAACTGAGGCAGAAAGAGGACTTTAAAAAATCCTTATTGAGTATCTACTATTTGCTAAGTGCTGTCCTGGACACTTTGTATATGTTAACCCATGTAATTGAGGTTTTAAAAATTCTGGTAATCAAGAAATTCCCAGTTTGAATCTGTTAAGCTTACGAGAGGCATAGGCTACAGCTCTGCCTGCTAAAGATGTGGAGAAGAACAAATGATGATGAAAAAAAATAAATTCTAAGTATTTTTTTCCAATTATCTTAAGGGAAGGAAGGTGAGGAGACCACGCAGTTCAGAGTATAACACCAACAAGCCGTGGAGCATGCAACAGGTTTCCTAATCTAAGCTTCAGATTCCACATTAACGAAATGAAGGAGTTACATTAGATGACTCCTGTGCTCATTAGCAGCTCTAGAACATCATGGTTCATTGATTCTACAAATCAAATTTCATTCTGAAAATTTTTTGAACTACACACTCATTCCTCTCATTTCTTGTTCTTCTTAAATTCATGGTGAGGCTGAGAACAAACTAGACCTGGTATCAGAAGGACTAGGAATTAATAATGACATTCTAACAAATTATTCTGTTGGATTGTTTGATGTTTTTGTTTTTTAAGAAACGATTGGCCATGTGAACTTCCAAAACAAATGAATTCAATCAGGCGGAACTGAGATAGGAAAGAGTATTTTTATTCCCAAGTGGAATTATGGCCATTGTGCACACAAAGTATTCATAGATGGAGAATAAAACTACCAAGAATACATTCTTTGATCTTCTTAGAGCAAATTTTATTTCTACTTTGGTAAATGAAAATAACGTTGAGGCATATATGTGTGTTAGGTATATAAAGGTATTTGATATCAATGGATGGAATGTTGCCTTTTCATCATGAGTCATCATGAAAGAAATCTCTGTCACTCTGCCTTGGATGTATGAGGCCACTTTCTAGCTCTTAACCCATAAAAGTCTCTAAAAATCAATGAATAATTCGTGAAACATTTGCTAAGTTTACCTTTTGTATCCCAGCTCTATGTCAGGCACTTGACTGAGTAGCAAGACATCTCAGAGTAATACAAATAGCTGATCCATTAAGACACAGATACAGCAGACTGGAAATACAGAGGGAAACAAACTAAATGTAGACAGAGGGGAAGGAGAGGCGTAAGGGTAGAGGGCAGATCCTGCACCTCAGCAGCATGATCTTCTGAAGATGCTGGCGAGAGAGCAAAGGTAACATTTACATGGTTCACAGTATTTCCACCATGGTGCACACGCACCACAATTAATCAGAGTCCCTGAATATATACAGCAGGCACGATAGATCCTCTGCCACATTTGCAAATGTTGTCTGACATATGAATGAGGTGTATGGCTTGTTTAGCAACTTCCAACTTCCCGTTACATGAATGCTTTTATTTCATTGGCCTTCATGAAGTTGCACTTTTCTAAAATAACTATAAGCCTGCTACTTTAATTATTTATTAAGTTCTAACATTTACAATCACAGAAAGTCTCTATATTCAAAAATCAAAATCATCCTCTATACTAATGGTTCTGAATGATTATCAACAAAAAAAGGGAGAACATATACTCACAAAGGAACTTCCCCAGGGTTCAAAGGAAAAGATAGGGGAAAAATCTACAGCCTGGGACTATGCGGTTTTTTCAGAGCCTTGTCCCTTAATTAAGTTCCAGTTCTGACATTACCTGATACACCCTATTACAGGTTTAAGCCTGAGGTGACCATGTCCCCAAAGGTACCCCTCTGGCCTGGAGATCATCCTCCCAAACAGAATAGGTACTTGATAACTTCTCAGTTATCCCGAGGATGACCAGAATCACACAGAGAGATGGACATGAGAAGGACTTCACAGTGTTTTGTTAAGATATTTATACTATGAGATCTCGAAAGTCTCCCCTAACTCATGTGAAGATAAAGAGAAGCAATCTTGAATACCTCTTCTGTGCCAAGCAGTATGCCAGTGTACCCAGGGTAGAGCTGGAGGTTCTTTCTCACAGCAGCCAGGTTTGAGCATCGCTGATCTAGAACTAAGAGGCAAATTGGTTTGACTCCTTGCCAAATCCTATCAATTGATCATAGCTTCTGGGAACAGGTATTGAGAAGGATTCTGAGATCATACCACGACTCAGTAGGAAAAGTGTTGGAATCCACTAAGGGTGTCTGCCATGGACCCAGTGGGAGAGAGCTCCAGTATGCCTGCCTCACAGCTGCCACTCCTGAGCTAGAGTAAGTTCACCTATAGCTGCATGCAAAGCTAGGTCCTCAGAAACGAGTGATTTGTAGATAGAAAAATACCAAGCAATTGTAGCTAGATTTAAGGATTATGTCAAAGCAGTGTTTCTCACAGTAAAGACAGTTGACCATCTGCCTCAGAATCCCTGGGGGTAAGGCCAAAAGTCTGCATTTTTAATAATCTCCCCAGGCGATTTTTGTGAACAAAAATGTTTAGAAACAGCATAAAGGTCCTTCAGGATTTTGTACAGAAAGATTGCTTGCCCTAAAGGTATGTGGTCTTCCTGGGCAAGAGTTGGTCTTGAGGTCAGCCTTTTCAATTTCTGTTTCAATGCAATTTTCTGACGTCATCTAAGGTTGACTAGTCTGTAAGTGTTCAGTTCATGCTAACCCTAACCCTAACCCTAACCCTAACCCTATCTCGAACCCTAACCCTAACCCTAACCCTAACCCTATCTCGAACCCTAACCCTCCGAGTGCAACTGCTCACTCAGAAGGAGGGGCCCATGCTGTTTGGGGCCCACGGAACATTTATGATTACTAGAAATAATATTCATTAAGTTTGAAAATGGTAAAATACTTAAATACTTAATTTACCAAAGGCAGAAACAAAGAGCTATCTTAGAATAATGGTATAATAAAGATGATGCTTGAGGTCGAGAGTGGGATAAACATAGAGAGCGGGAGACTGGAAGCAGTTACCATTGACCAGCTCAACTACAATTGTGGCGGTTTCTAGGCAGGATAATTGGGATGGGGGAAAGTGAACAAGAAGGGCCAAATTAAAGAAATGAAGTTCCAGTAGGAATTGCAGATGGCTTGATTGAAATTAGGAGCTAAAGAAAACAGAGTTGAAAACGACTCGAAGTTGCTCTTACAGAATAGCAGCTCTGTTGATGTCAGTAGAGATTTTGGGAAGCAGAGGTCTTTTATACACTTCAGACTTTTTCAACAAGTCTCCTATGAACTTTCTTTGAATTTTCCACATCTTGTTTTTACTAAGGAGATAAAATTGTCCAGTATGAAGGAAGGAAGTCAGGAAGGGAGGGAGGGAGGGAGGGAGGAAGGAAGGAAGGAAGGAAGGAAGGAAGGAAGGAAGGAAGGAAGGAAGGAAGGAAGGAAGAGGGGAGGGAAGGAGAGAGGGAAGGAGAGAGAGGGAGGGAAGGAGGGAGAAAGGGAGGAAGGAAGGAAGGAAAGAAAGAAGGAAGATTAATTAATTACAAATGCATAAGAATATTTCCCTCCTCCTCCTACTTCTTGTTATTATCAGATTATATACAATTAAATAGGAGCAAATCATTGCCTGACTACACACATTCACTCTGTAACTCATCCTGGCCTCCAGCTTCAGTTCTATCAACTCTATCTGCCCTGCTGTGGATATCATTCTATAGGGCAGCAGCCCTTGGATTCAAGCTTTGGAGGAAAGGCTGTCCAAGGAAGAACAAAGCTGAGCTCTGTTGGGGAGATAATGCAATAAAATATGCTTCTGGAAGGGAAATTGCAAACCCCAAAGCTTCATATATATAATAACAATAGGGCCTGCTTAGCATTTGGGCTAATTTAGCTCGCTCTCTGTTTCCTGGAGTTGACTCCCCCTATGCTGCTGTGCTGTGCCAGCATTCATTAGATGTAATATGCCGGCTAACGTCTTTGCGGTGCCTGGAAGACCTACTTAAGGGCTTCAGGGTGAACACGCATGAAGGGAGGCTTTCCAAGAGGAAAACTTTCTTCCTGGAACTCTTAGTGGTTTGGCCTAAAAACTTTTCGAAAAGACAGTCTTTGCCTTACATTCTTCCTCACTGTTCGTTGTCCTAGTTTCAGAGAGCCATTTTTACAAATCAGCTTCTCTCATTTAGTACAGTGAGCTGCATGGAGGAGGCCAAATGTTTCCCACCATGTTTAGGATTCTGCACTGTGGAGGCAGAGGTGGAGCAGGATAAGGAAAGAGTTTAAGGGATGCTTGGCCAAAAACTAAAGAGCATCACTCTGGAAGACACTTTTTCCACTGAGACTCTTGACCTTTTATTAATGGTTACAGATTCTCTTTATTCCATAATCTTTTCCCATCTCAGTTCCAGTTTGTGCTTTCAATTTTTTTGCTAACTTAAGCGTAAGTGTCTTCCTGACTGAAGGCATGATTGCGTGGGGACACAGTTCAGGGTTCTTCATTCATAGCAACAGAAGTCTTGATATCAATTCTGGATCACCATTGCCTAATCGATTTACCAGTTGCCACATGACCTACATATGCAGAGTGAATCATGGGAATTAGGTAGTGCTAACAAAATCACCTCCAAATGATAGAACAGTTCCTCATGTGTTTTCCAGGGACACTAAGTTTTTCCTCTAGAACACTGAATCTGATTCTCCTGCAACTCTCCACCACCTGACTATAAATCAGAGAGGTTTGGTTAATAGCAGAAGCAAAGAGAATGAAATATCTCAGACAAAAATTAAATGGCACTATCCGTGGCAGGAGAGCTTCAGGCCAAGGACTTTGGATTTTCCGAACTCTTGGGCAAGGCTATTTCTATTGTAAGCTTATTCATCAGGTTACATTAATCTGAGATAATTAAACATTTGGTTCTTTGACCTCCCTTTGTTTTGATTCAACACTCACCAAGTCACTTTCTGATCACAATTTGATTGCCTAGAGAGAAAAATGGAGTGTACCTTCTAGACTTAGAATAGATTCGTTCCAGGCACAGATGCATTTCCACTGTCAATAAAACTGGTAAATTGGAAGTTATGGTTTTACACATCAGTCTCATGAGCTTGGTTACCATGATTTCAGTCCTGAGAGATGAATCCACTCTTGGCGTGCCAATAAAAATCAAGTTTTTAGGCCTGTAAAACTGAGACTCAGTCTCTGGGCCATGTAAATCCACCAACGTAAAGAATGCCACTGTGTGAGACTTCTGGGAAGCCAACCAGCCAACCATTCTGTAGGCAGACACATACTCCCTCTGTATCATTTTGCCAAGATAGTGGGCCCTTTGCCCCTGATAAATTGCTTTTCTGAAACTCAGCTACCCAGGCAGGAACTTGGCAACATTTGATTTTTCATATCTTTGCCGAATAAAATCTTCTTTACCGAATTTATGGATCAATTACCACGTAAGTGTTCCTCAGCCATTATCAATGCAGCTTGGCTGTGTTAAGCATGTTTCACAACCCCAGACCAATGACAGCAGCTTTCCACTCCCCATTTGTTCAGTGGCTATCATAAATGAATGACTTCTGTCATGTCTCTTTGTCCTACAGTAAGCCTCTATTAAATTCCTGATGCCACTCCTTCAGTTCGTTGACTAGGATAGAGTTATCCATTTTTCAAAATAAATGATGTTGTATATTTCTCAATACTGTGTATTTTTTGACATGACGGAGAAAAAAGCCTATAAAATTACATCTAAGTACTGCTACTGACACACGATCAACCATTTGACCAGTGACCTAACACATCACGACTCATATGAAAACAGTCCCTCTAGCTGTCTCGAGGTCATGCGTGAAGCCGAGAGAATCCCTTCTGTGAGAAAACATATTAGTCAAGATACTCTCAGCCGGTCATTGTCAATTTCATCTGCTTCAAATAAGCATCATTTTCCTTCAAGGATCTCAAGACAACAATGAACATTTAATTTTCTTGTCTTTTCGTTTCTGGATTCCCAGGCCCTAGCAATGCCTGGCATTTAAATTATTTTTGAATTTTAGTTTTCTGTCCCCAATTTTGTTTTTCTCTCGTATATTCCTAACTCTTTTTCCCTTTCCATCTTTAAAATGTTCCTCATGTCACCTTCACATCATAATTTTATGCGTTTCTTTCTCTTTCTCAGGGATCTATGCTAGAAGTAGTTATAATTAGAAATACATGAACCATCAAAACAATAGAAAGAATGAAAAGTTCCCTTAGAGTACTGAAGGATTTTCTAAGACAGACCCTAAATGATGTGTGAGTGGAACACACCTCATACTCAGTGCATGAGTTATGAAGTATGTTTTCTTTCTCATTCTAAAACATAATAGTAATATAAGTAATCACATATTTTTAGAGTGCTTTACGGTTTATGAGCACTTCCATAAGCATTCTCAAAATCTGATGCTTTTAAGAACTGTGAGGCTATACCTATACACACTGAACACGGTTTTTTGTAAAGATTCTAATGTTCTACAGCCTTTTGTTTTATTCTTTAACCTATTTTGTTTGTCATCCCATTGTCTCCACTTCAAATAGCTAATCACAGTTCCTTCATTGCTTCTTCAGGTGTTACCACTTTTCATTTCTTGGCTTTGAGGTCTATGTCTCTATAAAGCTTTTATATTTATGATTGTGTCATTGGTTTATATTTCCAGAATAAAGAACAAATGGCTTAGCAAAGAGTGAAAATAGAACTCATCATGGTTTCATGTTATCAATAAATTTCAGAAGATATGTATGTTAATGCTTCATTACACTTACGTATTTGCTTAAATATTACGCATACGTTTCCCAACCCAACATTACCATAAGATAGAGCTCTGCTTATCCAGAGGTTATAAAACTCAGGGAAAATCCTAGTATGTGATGAATTTATTTATTCTTATTGCTACTCTTAGTGACCTTCTAAACTCACATATACAAAAAGCATCTTAATCCCAAAGTCATTGTCTCTGGAGGGAAACAAAAAGTTTCCTGACCTGGAATCCAGGGTTCCAGGATAAGTGATTAAACCCAGTGTCATCTTTGCAAACCGGTTGCATTGATGTTCTTTTCCTTCCCATCTTGGGTTTTAATCACTTGATCCAATAAATTTTCATTCACCATTGAGACCTTCCCAGATTCCATAGGTTGATTATTCACACACTGCATGTTATCTCTACATATCAGGCAACAAATTCTCTTCTCTGATGAGAATGGGAATTGGAATGTTGGAATGTTGGAAGGTGAAACATTTTTGCCATTGAAATGGGATTAAGATTGCAAGGCAAGTCCAATGAAGGCCTTTTCTGCCACCAGGTTCTGTGGCTACGTTAAGCACCCCGTACTGGGTGGTTAGATTAGGGTAGCACAGGTGCCACCGTTGTGCTTACAGCAATTGTGCCCTCTTACAAAGGGTACATCTATGCTCTATGGGATCTTCATCTGGATTTTTTTTTTTCTTTTTTCTTTTTTTTGTGAGGAAGATCAGCCCTGAGCTAAAATCCATGCTAATCCTCCTCTTTTTGCTGAGGAAGACCGGCTCTGAGCTAACATCTATTGCCAATCCTCCTCCTTTTTTTTTCCCCAAAGCCCCAGTAGATAGTTGTGTGTCATAGTTGCACATCCTTCTAGTTGCTGTATGTGGGACGCGGCCTCAGCATGGCCAGAGAAGCGGTGTGTTAGCGCACACCCGGGATCCGAACCCGGGCCGCCAGTAGGGGAGTGCACACACTTAACCGCTAAGCCACAGGGCCGGCCCATCTGGATTTTTTTTTTACAGTGCAAGTTATTTATTTAGATAACTGTACTTATATTTCTTACTTTTGCTTCCTACCTGACAGTTAGAATAAGGTTAAGAGAAAGTTTAACTCCTAAATGCTTTAACATTATCTTAAACGCTACAACTCCACCTCTGTAAATATGTTTATTTATTCCTCACCTAAGGCCTATTTGCTAACTTTTTGTTCTCTAATTCTGAGTTGCCTGTCCTACTTTCTAAAGCTTCCCTGCCAAACTTAATAACGGATGAATGGAAGAAGACAGAGATTTGTCACAATTGCCCTGGTGGCTCCTTGGCCGTGTGGACAAGCTATTTGAGGCTCTCTGGCCCAGAGTGCCCATCTGTGACCGTGACCTTGACAAGGACCATAACTGCTTACTTGCAAGGAATAATATGCAAAGATAAAATTCTATTCTCTATCCTTGGAAGTATGCACTCTAGAAAAAAGATATTGACTCTCATTACAATTTTAAAAGATTCTTCCCAACACTCAAAATCTAAAATATTTTGCTTTTAGGGATCCTACTAGATGACTCTGCCTAACTAATTAGTAGAATATCCCATCCAGTCGGTCACCAAATCATCAACTCCCCCTCGTAAACATTTCTTATTTAATTGAAGCTTGCATTTTCTCTTACCTGGGCCTTTAATATAGCCACATAACTGCTGTCCTTCATTCCAGTCTCCCACATGGTATCACAAGTATGACTTTTCTAAGCCCAGATCATGTCCCTTTTTTGCTTGGAAACCTTTCATGGATTCTCAAACTATTAAGTCCCAAATTACTACAAGTGGCAAATCAGTGTCTTAACAAACGTGTCCCAGCTCCCGATCCGTTCTGATTTACCGCCGGCGCCCTATGTGCCCCCTACGTTGAACTGTTACAACAGCCTCATCTCTATGCTATCATACATGCTGCCTCCTCTGCCTAGACGGCCCTCTCTCTCTTTCTCTACCTGATCATCTCCTTGCTTTTAAGAGGCACGTTTTAATGTTTCTGAGGAAGAGGAGAATCTTATCTTACACTTGATATCAGAAGAAAACTGCTGGCTTCTAGGCAAGAAGTTGTATTGCATGGGTGTACTGAAATCAGGCTTGCTTAGGAAGTATCTCTTTATCTGATTATCATCTCAATTAAGTTATTTGCATGCATAGCACCACAAGTGGATGAACTTTATTTAAATATGTATCCTTAATTGTCCTGAAAATATCTTCAAAAAGATCACATTATGATGTAGCATTCAAAGAAAAAGTTATTGGGAACATAGAAGAATGCTTGTTGGTACTCGGCAATATGACTGAAGACAATAGGTCTTGCAAATCCAGCAGATTACATTTTAGAACTATCAAAACTGAGAGGCTGGTGTGACTGATTCATGCATCACAATTTTCTCTCAAGCACCAAATCTCTGTCTGTCAAGAGATTTCATCTGACTTTCAAGAAAAGCTACTTAACTTTCTTCAGCTAAGGACAGAATGCCACATGTTTAACCAAACAGGAAGCGCAGATGGAAACCTGTTCTCTTCCATAAACCTCAAAAATTAAATTTTCAGTCTTAAAGATGCTAACAAGATCAAGATCACAAGTGTCAGCTACAGAAAGCCACATGTCACTGTCTTGTCACATACGCATAACTATTGATAACCAAAGTGATTCAGAAGGCTCTTTATCTCAATATGGAGAAAGCTAAGCTGCAAGTGTAGAGTATGATAAGAAGAAAGTACATCAATATGTGCTACTAGCAGGTTTTATTTGAATGTTTGTATTTCATCTCGTATTTCTTCTTTGGCTCCAAAGCTGTTATTTGACCAAAGGTACATTGTCCAACTGATAACATCTTAGACTCAAGGAAATCTGCTATTTATGTCCTAGGCATTCTCGTGCATCACTCCTTCAATCCCTACAGCAACACTATGAGCTGATACCTCATTTTATAGATGGAAAACTGCAGTTTAGGGTGTAAGTCACTTGCCCAAGGTATATAGATAGGACAGCAGTGAAGCACTTGAACTTGGTTCTAGTCTAACTCCAGGGCCAAAGTTGTTAACTATTAGGCTATATGCCTCCCCACTCTTTTCTAGCACTAAGATCACAGTGACTCTGTCGAGGATGTTTTAGCTGTGTCTTCTGGATGCCTGACTGTCTGATCTAGTTGGCTTAATGTTCAGTAGAATGCGTCCAGTGACCTTAAGAACGCATAGACATCATTAGCCGAGTGAGTTCCTACGGCAAGTGAGCTTCAAAAGAAGGCTGCTATCTTTTGGTCTCATTTTTCCTCGTGCCTTAAGGTCCCCAAACAGATTAAGACTCCTCATATGCAGGAAACCAGGGCTCATACCTCTTCGTCTTACTTGCACATAGGTGGGCACATAATAAGCAATCAGTAATAGTCAATTAATGAATTAATCTTCATCCTAAAGAAACAGAAATATAATTTGTTTCCGTCAAAAGAAAAAGAAATCTGGGTTTATTTACCTACTCTACTCTTGTTCAATGTATTTTGGGTTTGGATTCAACAGTTAAGAGTTCATCTTCGGATCTGCATAAAATTTGTTCTTTTGATTTCTTTCTCTCTCACTCTCTTTCTCTCTCAACAATAAAAGTCATCATGATTTAAACTCAATAAATTACAATATCCCTATGTTACCCCTGGAACAGCTGTGACACCCACTGTCCTTCTAACCTAGCAGCTGGGAGTAGGAGCTCCAAGAAGAATCACCATGCTTCCCTTCCCACCCACTGTCCGTCTCCTAGCAGACGAGCACTACCCCCGGAGTCATTCCCCCAAAGAGGCCTGGTGGGCAGCTGTCACTCTGGAGGGGCTCAGAGCCCCTTCATGAAAGGCAGGAAGTGGCACAAACAGACAAAACCTATTTTAATAGGCTGAACCTTTAGGGCTGAGCTATTTGGAAATGAATTCCAAACTTCAACAAAATACCATTTAACTTTGGGTTGTTTTCACATTCTAAGGAGCAATTGTGATAGTTTGGGTCTTTATCTCCATAAGATTCTTCCTTCTTGGATTGAGACTGGCAAAAATTATCTGTAAAATTTCATATCTTTGTTAAAGGAATGAATACAGTAAACACAACCCACTTTTGTGGCCAGAGACCTCTGACCTTTATTGGCTTCTGAAATTAAAAACTACTTAATGTCCCCAAGCCTTTGTTGTTCCATGGGTAGTATTTGCACTTCCAAGTGGAAGTTGGAATAAAGCATTCCTTTAGAAATCACTGGACTTAGTCTGCCAGGAAAATCCTAAAGGACCTAGAACGCGTTCTAAAATTATATTTCAAAATTTGATTTGTCTAAATTTTAAGCACCTAGATTTAACCTTCCATCCCCTCATTTTGAGCTTTAACCACTATTTGGTATTTATGGAAAACAGCTCTAAGTTAATGAAAGAGAATATATACCATTAAAAATCTATATGCTGATTAGATTTATAGAGCATAATTCAATAATTTTTTATAAAGCAATAAAAACACTTGCCAACTCTCATGAAAAACAACCATATGTTTTGGTTTTAATAATGAAAATGTTTTATAAATAAGCTCCAATTATGGTACATATTATTTAAAAAGCATTGAATCTTTTCCTCTTCCAAGTGTATTTTTTCTTTATTTTTTGAGGCACCCTTAATAATTTACATGTAAATTTATAATATTTCCAGATATATTCATTTGTATTTTACCACAAAAGAAACATTCAGTTGTTTCTCTTTTAGTTTCAATGTGCCTTAAAAGGACATTTATCAAGTTAGATGACTAATGTATCAATTATGAAAACATTTTATCCTTATAACTACTTTTATTCACGGATTTCAAAGCAAATTAAATCATAAACATAGATTCTTCTATCAAATTAAGGGACAGATTGATTCCATGAATTAAGATGCCCACTTAGATTATATGAAAATAAAACTTATGTGTAGGTGTAAAATACCGTCTGTTACTTTCTGGAAAGTAATTTGCAACATATATTAAGAGCCTTAAAAAGTTCTTATCCTTTGACTCAGAATCTATCATAAGGACATAATCACCAAAGCTTGCCACAATTTCTCTATAAGAGTATTTATTACAGTGCTATTTATGATAATGACAAATTGGAAATCTCATCAATGTCCAATAACATAGTCCTGGTTGAATGACTTTGGGTCATTTGATGGAAACCGTACAACTCTTTAAAATTCAAGTTTTTAAAGAATATTTAATGATATGAGGAAATACTTACGATAAAATATTAAGTTAAAAAAAGGCAAAACTGTTTACACTAGTTTTTAACAATTTTTCCGAAATTAGAATTATAGTCTCTATACTGTAAATGTACAAACACACAAGAATGGAAAGATACACACACAAAAATATTAATCTTGATTTTCTTCGAGTGGTAGGATTATGCATGATTTATAATTTCTTCTTTATATTTTTTATATTTTCTACAATGAATATCTATTATTTTTATAATCAGAAAGAAATGCCATTATTTTAAATATTACAAGTCTAACAAAAAGAGTAATAATAGTTAAATAAATTCTATTGAAGAAAATGAGTGATTGATATAGAAAGTTGTTTATATGTAAGTGAAAAAAGGTATCTCAAAAACATTTTGCATAAAATAATTGCACGATTGCATAATATGATTGCATAAATATTTTTAATATTTGTGTTCTACTATACTAATAACCTATGTATACTGTAAATTACACATAAATTGAAATATTAAGAGGATGAGATTTAAAATACAAATAAAAATTCTTATAAAACTATGTAGATTTAACTACTCCCCCTGTTTGCTCCCTGGAGGAAACCACTATCTGGAAAATGTAATATATAGCCGTCATAACTTTATCATTATACTTTTCAACATATATATGAACCCATAACAAAACAGAAGTATCTAGCTACTTTTAAATTTTGTTATTAATGGTTTCAAAGTGTATATATACTGTATATATCCTTTGCAAATTGCTTTTTTAATCAACTATATGTTTTTTAGATGCATCCATGGAAATGCACATAGATCTAATTCATTCACTTTAACCACTGTATAGTATTGTTCCATTTTATGATTTTATAACAACTTATTTTTCTATTTTATAATTGATAGACATTTATGTTGTTTCCAATTTTTGCTATTTCAATACTGCATTGAAAACACTTACACATGACCCTTATACACATGGACAAAAGTTTCTCTACTGTATATACCTAGGCTAGGAATTGCTCTTTATGGGGTAGGCTCAACTTGAACTATATTAGATATTGCCAGATTCTCTCCAAATGGGCTGTTGATTATAGTCCTAGCACTCATAAATAAATAAGTGTGTGTACACACACACACACACACACACACACAGAGTTTATCTTTTATCTGTTATATGTATTGTAAATATTTTCTCCTAATCTGCAGCTTACTTTTCAGTTTTTATTTTTATTTACTTATTTTTTTGCTGAGGAAGATTCACTCTGAGCTAACATCTGTTGCCAATCTTTCTCTCTTTGTTTTTTTTTTGTATGTGAGCCACCAGCACAGCATGGCCACTGACAGACAAGTGGTATAGGTCTGCCCCCGGGAACAGAACCCGGGCCACCGAAGCAGAGCACACTGAATTTAACCACCAGGCCACTGGGGCTGGCCCTCCACAGCTTATCTTTTAGTTTACATTTCATTTAGTCTAGTTCATCAATCTCTTCCATTATAGTTGGTGCTTTTTATTTAACAAATCCTTCTCTATCCCATTTTTATATAGATATTTTCCATATTTAATCCAAAAAGCTTATATTTTTTTCCTTTTCACACATCTGAAATGTATTTTTCTATATGGTATGAGATAATAAATCTACATTTTTTCTGTATATCCATTTGTTCAAGCAACATTCTAAAAATTGTGATGCCTCTGAAATCTCATGCTATCTCTGCCAAATGCTAAATGCCCATGTGTCTATTCCTGGGCTTTCTGTTCTCTTGCATTGGTCTATTTTTCTGTCTTGTAGCCAATACCCCAATGTCTTAATTACCATACTTTTATAAGAAGCTTTGATATCTTCTAGGATGAATTCTCCCTTCTAATCTTCCTCAAATGTGCCTTGACTATTTTTGATTCTTTATCTTCCATGCAAAATTTAGGATCAGCTGGAAAGTTCTGCCCACCCTCTTTGTGAGTAAACTGTTTCTAGATGCAGTTGACTCACTGAGAATGAGTCTACTAGTCTGCCGTTGCTCTGGTGCCTTTTCTGGGGACTCAGCACTTGGTTGCAATTTCAATCAGCTAAATCCTAGAGAGCTGACTAATCTTATTTTACTGAAGGTTTTCTTCATTAAAATGTCTTTTCAATCAGACAAATACAGTTGCATAAATAATTTTGAAGGCTTTCTTTGATGTTCTCTCGCTCTTCCCTCCACACCAACATTCCAACATCCCCACATCCTACTCAAGAGATGATCATCTACTTTTTGAACATCTTATTGGATTGTGGGCAGACTGATCATATATTTTCCAACCCCAAAGCAACGTCCATCGTCTAACCCATGGTCTAACAGTTAGCAAAATATTTGTAATCAAAATGGACCTGGAGAAATCCAAGATGAATAGTTTGCCAAATTATATTCATTAAAATCTTAATAAGACTAACCATAGGTCATACTAAAAGTAGCTCTCTCGCAGAAAAAGGAAAACAAAAAACGGAGAGAAAAAAGCCAACCTCATTTTTTGCTGATCAAACTTAAGACTTTTCTCTGAAAGGTTTTTCTCCTACAAAACATCCAATTTATGAATGTACATAAGTAGTACATAATCTACTTTTAGTTACGTATTTATAATTAATACATAATTTATTTTTGAAATCATGTTGGAACTCATGTTAGCTGATGGTAAACACACTGACCACTTCACCACGTACCTCACCTACACAAAAAAGAGAGAAAGAAAGTATAAGTGTTTGCTACAGTTATTTTAAGGAAATAATTTCTATCACAGATCTCTGTTGTCTTCTTATACTACATGCCCTAAAAATCGCTAAGTAGTCATTTCTGGACCAAAAATACTGTGCCAAGGGGTGGCAAGTTCCAGGAGAAAGGCAGTCTGGGTGCCACAGTTTCATGAAAATGTTCTCAACGTTTTCACTGTGACCAACCCTATGCCCACAGAGCCTTCGACCAAAAGGCGCCAGGGCTGCAGTCCAGGATGCCGCTTGTGAGAACTTCCAGTCCTTCTGACATTTGGCTATCCTGGTCTTTTACTTTGCGGACACGCACCTCTCGGACAATCACTGATAGCTATAGGCGCCCCGTTCAGTGTGTGTCCCTAACCTCTTGAACTCGGCAGAACACCTCCGCAAACTGAAACCCCTGGTGGGAGGAACTCAAGCAACTAAAAGATGAAGGAGAAATAAGAGGGAAATCAAGGTCCCAGCACAGGAAGGGGCAGGGCTATTTCACAAGCTGTGGGTCTGTCTGACACGCGCTCCTTTTTTAACTGAATCTGGCACTTTTCTTTCTTTCTTAGGTAAGGCCCTGCGTGGGGAGAGCTTGCTCAGCTTGGGTCCAGGCCAGGGCACCGTTGCTGAGGGATCTTTTGATTGGGCCCCGCAGCTGCGAAAGAGATAGGTCCTATCAGACCCGTACCCAGCAAGTATGAGCGCCTGTGACCATTCCAGGCAAACAGAGGACCTAGACAAGGCAAGTCACGGTGGGGGCGGGGGGAAAGAGCAGCCAGCCAAAATGGGTAACCTGCGTGTATGTAAAGCTATACGTGTCCTGTTGTTTACTCACAGCAGTGCCCTGGTAGGATGTTTCTCTGTCAACATTAGAACTTGAGCACAAATAAAAGTTGGCTTTATGAAAGGAATTTAAATAAGAGCTAAAATGAATCCCTAGAAATCTGACTGTCCAGACCGGCGTGGAAGCTCATTGTCTGCAAAGTGGGGTATGCATGCCAGCGACTCCTAGATTATCAAAAAATACCCAAACAGCCCTACTTAACATTTTAATAAGTAAGACCAATAAAGATTTCTCTTGCTTAAAAGGACTAGCATTTCACAACTGTGAAAGTCTCTGCCATAGTCTATGTGAAGCCCTGATTGTACATGAGACGCCCAGTTAAGCTTGGGGGTTTGGTCCACACTGTAATCTCTCTACAGTACAGGCCACATATTATGGAATTCAGCTTTCAGGATTTCAGACTAATTAGAGAGGCACCCAGTAGCACTGTGCGGGTTCTGTCAGCATTTCCACTATAAAACCCCCTTTTCTGGGGTTTATAACTTGGCCAATAAAAGATAGCCCCAGGCTGGAATGCGCCATGCAAAAAGGTTCAACACAGGAACAAGATTTTTTGTTTTAAACTAAATTTCATTAAAAATCAGTTCTTGTAAGAACAGAGCAATAAAAATATGCTGCTTTCATTATTTCTCATGTTTTCAGCTCCTTGCTTTGTTTAAAAATAAAAAGGAAAAAATAAATGCCCTTTCCAGGCATCAAGTGAGTCTAGTGTGTATTTTAATGAAATATTTGAGTTATTGAGGCTTAGGAAAAACTATTGCTTGCCACACACTAGTTTTGTTTCACAATGTGGGTCTAGGATTTAGACTGGCCCAAATTGATTTGAAAATAAAGAGTGTACAATGCCTTCAATCATAAGGGCATTCATGGTTTTTCATGATTAGCGCATTAACCATCATATCGTGGAGTAAAATCTTAAACATTGGTGGGGCTTACTGAGAGCGAAGCTTTGCAGTGATACCAGTGTTGTTATGACAATTTCGTTTTCTACATCCTGGCAAGAGGACATGGGGAATCTACAACTCCATATGCTTACTATAGCACACCCTGTATACAAACTAAATTAAACATTGTCTCCTTAGCATTAGTTTTGTTTATTGTACCCTTGCTAATTATAGTTTTGTATTGTTTGTAGACATTCTATCTTAAAAGGTAAAACAAGAAAGTCTCTTCAACAAATGGTGTTGGGAAAACTGGATAGCCATATGCAAAAAAATGAAAGTAGATCCTTACCTTACACCATACACAAAAATTAACTCCAAATGGATTAAAGACTTGAATGTAAGACCTGAAACTGTGAAAGTTCTAGAAGAAAACATAGGCAGTACGCTCTTCGACATCGGTCTTAGCAACATCTTTTCAAACACCACATCTGACCGGGCAAGAGAAACAATAGAAAAAATAAACAAATGGGACTACATCAAACTAAAAAGCTTCTGCACAGCAAAGGAAACCATCAACAAAACGAAAAGACAACCTAATAATTGGGAGAAGATATTTGCAAACCATACATCTGATAAGGGTTTAATCTCCAAAATATATAAAGAACTCATGCATCTCAACAACAAAAAAACTACCAACCCAATTAAAAAATGGGCAAAAGACCTGAACAGACATTTCTCCAAAGAAGATATACAGATGGCCAACAGACACATGAAAAGATGTTCAAAATCACTAACTATCAGGGAAATGCAAATCAAAACTACAATGAGATATCACCTGACGCCTGTCAGAATGGCTATAATTAACAAGACAGGAAACAACATGTGTTGGAGAGGATGTGGAGAGAAGGGAACTCTCATACACTGCTGGTGGGAGTGCAAACTGGTGCAGCCACTATGGAAAACAGTATGGAGATTCCTCAAAAATCAAGGATAGAACTACCATATGATCCAGCTATTCCACTGTTGGGTATTTATCCAAAGAACTTGAAAACACCAATTTGCAAAGGTACATGCACCCCTGTGTTCATTGCAGCCTTATTCACAATAGCCAAGACTTGGAAGCAACCTAAGTGCCCATCAAGGGACGAATGGATAAAGAAGCTGTGGTATATATACACAATGGAATACTACTCAGCCATAAGAAATGACGAAATCCAGCCATTTGTGACAACATGGATGGACATTGAGGGTATAATGCAAAGTGAAATAAGTCAGAGGGAGAAGGCCAAATACCGTATGATTTCCTTCATTAAGTAGTAGATAATAACAACAATAAACAAACACATAGGGACAGAGACTGGATTGGTGGTTACCAGAGGGGAAGGGGAGGTGGGAGGGTGAAAGGGATATTTGTCTACATTTTTCTGGTGATGGGTTGTAATTAGTATTTTGGTGGTGAACATGATGTAGTCCATGCAGAAATAGAAGTACAATGATGTACACCTGAAATTTTTGCAATGTTATAAACCAATGTTACTGCAATAAAAAAAAAAAAAAAAAAATAAAAAAAAAAAAATAAAAAAAAAAAAAAAAAAAAAAAAAAGGTAAAACAACATGAGTATTCGAATTTAGACAAAGACCAAAAAGAAAGTAAAAGGATGGGGAAATCAATGTGTCTAGAGCAGCAACTCTTGTGCCTGCTACCGTTTTAGGAGCTTTATATATGCGTTTTCAATAAAATTTCACAGCAATCCCATGAAAATAGGCTCCAGGAGGTTAAATAAGTTTACCCAGAGTCACAAAGTTAAATGGCAAAGTAGATATTCAAACGTAGTGTGTCAGACCTCAAAAATTGTACTCTGCCTGCTATAATTTACTGTACAGTTGACTTTCTTTCCTCTCCTTCACTCATTTTACCGTGGAACTATTGCTTGGTAATTTCTTCAGTGTCCACCCACAATAACTCTCAAATTAGCCTGGTTTCTTCTTGGCAGAACTTTCTAATTTTAAAGAAAATGCTGGGAATGGAGCTTAATGTCCAAAGCATTAGATTCCCGGTATGCCTGACTCCCATGGCAACCCTAACGGAATGAAGAATCTGAAAGACTCCACAGAGAAATGCCAAGGGCCCTTTCCAAGGGAACCTTCAAGACAGATGTACACAATTGAGAATTAAATGCAAGTTTCTGAATCCTCTTCAGAAGTTCATCCGAAAAGCCACGTGAGCGCCTCTACAGAGAGCTGAAACGGGGTCTCAGGGGACTGAGGTACAGCGCACCTGCGCTATCAGCTTAACTTCAGGGGCTCTGCCTTAAGAAAGATTAATTTTATGCTTCTTTGCAATCTACCACTAACAAGCTGTATTTGCTTTTTTGGAGACCAATGTCCCATAAGAACTCCTTCTGTCCATTCACCTTATATATACTGGGAAGAATTATATGTACTGGGAGCCATTACTCTGCCAGATGACTGGCTCTCGGCCCCATTGAGTGCTGCCCTGTGGAAAGAGGCTGTGGGTAAGGGCCAAGGGGCCAAGCAGGCTCCTCCCTTGCTACCAACTTTCTTTTCCATTTCAACATACTCCATTCTTCTATCCAGCTATGGCTCTCGCCACAGGGATGATATTTGTGCCAGCCATACGTGAACGAAAGAAGTAAGGGGCACGTCCATTAGGAACGTCCTTGCTTCTGTCTGTTTAAATTAGAGCCTTAAGGGAAAACCACACGCTTTTAATGGCCTTTAATTGGTTAAAGAGAACAGTAAGTTTTCTCCCAGAAGCTTGAGAACAGAGCTCCTTTCCTTCCGGATTTGTTTCTTGGTTAACCAGACTAGGGAACAAAAGAGCTCTAAAATATTTGTTGGGCTGCAAAGCTTAACAAAGAAATGTTAAACAACACTGATGATGATATTGATTTCTTTCTCTCCATTCCTGCTTACTCCCTGCCGCGAACTCAGAAGGACGGTCCTTGGCTTGTGGCTGTTCTGTAGCATCAGGAATATGCAAGGTCCAGGAGAAAGTGGCCCTCATTGACCACTGGCCTCAGAGTCAGTTCTGCTAAAAACTCCCTGGCAGGGTCAACCCCCATTTCCTGCCTCTTTGGTTACTCAGACTGACTAAGAGACTTTATACATGCGTGTGCACATGTCTGTCCATCCAGCCCCACTTAAGAAACCCAACTTACCAAAATTCAGACTTAGAGGACAGAAAATTTATAGTAATTTATCCACATTAAAATGGTTCTCCTCTGCTTAGTAAAAGCAATCACAGCAGGATTCCTTCAAATCATGCATTTCAAATGATTCCACTTACAACCAACAGTTCAGCAAAAACATCTATACAGAATGTAAAATAAGGTCTAAATATACATATTACACCTCTTTAATTGACTATAATTTTTCTGACATATATATTTCATTTTACATTCTTGAGGGAGAAAAGTAAAATTATAAAGTTTGAGAGCTGAATATCTTGAACGCTCTTGACAGCTACCCACAGCATCTGACACAGTACTTCTTACAGAATGAGAGCTCAGACAGACGCTGTTAACAGAATGACTTAAGGCTTACAGAATGCAGCTCAATGTCCATTAGGGTCATAAATTACTTGAGTAATGCTAATTATTTTTTGCCTTCAGTGCTCATGATCAATATATTTGTGTTTGATTTTTTTTTTTTTTTTACTTTAAATGTATTTCATTGCATATATTAGATTTCCAAACAGTGAGCATAGGACCAAGGGCAGAGACCATGCTTGTCTTATTTTTCATTGTCTCTTCTGTACCTGGCTTGGTAAGGAGTAAACAGCAAACACTCAATAAATATTTGTTGACTGAGTAATTGAATAATTGAAAGGGTCTGCCTTTATTAAGGCAGGGTTAATATATTTGTGTATATTCTATAGCATTGCTTGGAAACTCTTTTCTCTGAAAAACCGAAGAGTCTCAGAGAAGTTACTAGGGGTTCTTCAAAAATAAATAAGTTCATAAGGACATGATTAATTCCTGCCTTTTCCATACTATCAGATCTTATCCAAGTGTTTGCATTCCAGGAAGAAGATCCATGAAAAAGAACTCTCCAGCTTCAGAAAGTTTGAAAAGCATAATTAGATTAAGTTAATACTCTGATGAGTACTAACTTACCTTATTTTAAAAGATAAAATTTTATCATAAATTACTAGTATACTAAATTAAGTGCCAACAAAACAGTTCTGCAAAACCCAGGTTAAGTGCAAGTTCAATTCCACAGCTCCCTATTTTGATTTGTTCATTGCATCATTTTTCAGGACTGCCTCCCCACACCAGTGACTCCTAGAAAACTACCTTTCAGTGTTCTCACCCCCTCACTCTCCTTTGCATCTCCTTTCCCCGCAACTTTGAATCTTCCAGTCAGGAACACAGGCTAAATTATATAAAGTCAAATGGACCCCATGCATGCCCCGTGAAATGCAAGCTTCTGCTTAGAGAAAAGAAATAAACAAACAGTCACTAGACTCCCAAAGCACGTGGTCCTGGATCCAACAGAAGACATATTTTCAGACCACTCTCTTTCCTTCACCCACAAGTCTGTGGGCCACAGTCTAGATTAGCTCCTTCCATCTCTGGCTGTCAGTCTTTACTCCTCTCCCTTATGTGAAACAGTAATAAAGAAACAATGGAAAAATATCTGGATTTTGTTTGAGAACACAGATAATGGTGAATTTTAAATAGTTTTGAGAAGATTTTTTTTTTTATTTCCCAGTTTTTCTCTTCTTCCTTTTTTTTTTTTTTTTCCTTTCCCTCTCTCCCTCCACCCTGGAAATTATTTTGAAGTTCCACTTCGCCTGCTGGCTCTGCCCTGAGCTCTCACTTCCTAGCATTCATCAGTGACGATTACAACCTACATTCACTGCAATAAAAGCAAACAGGGAAAAGGTTTTCCTACACCAGCCTGACCATATGTACGTAGTGAAATTGGGAGAGACAGACCATAATCTATGTCCTAGCCACACAAAAGCACAGCCTCCTTTTTGCATACACATTTACCCAATTTCTTCTGGAGGCCTCATGTGCTTCAATTGCTCATTTATTCTTCAACCTTGGATAAAGAGATGAGGAGGTGAGGGAGGGGGAGGGACAGACAGATTTATAGATGACAGATCTGTAGACAACGTTGTTAGCATGCCAGATCTTATTACAGAACCGTGGGAGGTCATGTACGCCACATCCCAGCTCCATGGGGACCGCCACATTTAAAACGAGATGAAAAAAATGTGATGTGGGAAGGAAAAAAAACCCTCATGGGCAGCCTTCAAAGGCAGAGACAGGTTGTGACTGGATTAACATTTATTGACTGTTTAAGCCTGCTTTTTTGCTTCAGGACAGAGATACACGAGTTTAATTGCAGAGGCTGTTCTGCCAACTGATCACCAGAGTGGCAACCAAAGCTTAACTAATCGGTCCTTCATTAGTGAAAAGTCTCTATTACAAAACAAATTAAGCATGCTCTGATCCTAACCTACAGGTCCAATGGCGTTACGGCAAAGTTTAAGCTGTTAGAGCGCTGAGAAACTTATTAAGGGTTAGCGCTGAGATAGCATTTTGCTATTGATTTTACAATACACAGGTATTATGATTTATGGAGTGCTGGTGTCACTCTAACAAGCTGAAGGACACACAATATCATCTCCAGCATCATTAAAATTCAGAAGCCTCTAGAACTAACTCATCAACCACTGTGCATTGTCACAGACTATGGAGCCGGGCTCCAGTTTCACAACGTCCTAAGCTTTAGCACAGTTGTGGCTCTGCTTGTTTGGCGATCAGCAACGCAGAGCTGCCCTCAAAATGCATTCAGTGCCACCAACTAATTATCAGAACCTATTTTCACACTGAGTTGTCAAATGCATTTTGTTATTTAATTTTGCCTTTTAACATCCAGAAGTATTTTGTGCATATCTATTGCACGCCTGTTTAAGAAAGAAAGACTATATCCCAGGGCAGTATATAATTCAAGCAAGGCTCTCACTGAATCATGCCAAAAAATGATTGCCTTTATTTTTAAAATATTCAGATGAAAATCTGGCAGCACTCACTGTGGTAAGCAGTCAATAGATATTCAATGAGCACCAATTATGCTCAAGTAATAGTAATAAGAGCTAATCATTATTGTGCATTACTATCTTCCAGAATTGTTCTAAGTCTTTTCGTTGTATTAATACATTTAATCCTCACAAAATCCTTTGAGATGGAACCTGTTTTTTATCTCCGTCTTACTGATAAAAAATATAGAAGCCCAGAGAAGTTACTTACACAGCTATCAAGTGGAACAGCCAAAATTCAGCGAAGCAGTCTGACCTCCAGGCGTTACCCTGAGCCGATTCCTATGCCTAACGATCATTTCTATTAGCAAAAGCAGTATTCTTTCAACTAACTCCAATGTCTGTAATTCTGTAATTTGAGGACCTTTCAAGTTAAATCTACTCAAGTGATGATCTAAAATTGATCACTAGTTTTATCAAAATCTTTCCTATAGAACGTTATTGAAATGCCCTTCAGTTCTTTTTTCTCTGAGCTATATAATCACGAGTGTAATATTCTTTCAGAGGACCTATTTTCTGTGCCTTTCATCATTTTTGCTACTTCCATTTATTTACATCTTTCTACTTTGCATGAAATGATAGATAACCTAACACGTAGTATCTTTTTCTTTCTCGCTTTACACCATTCCCCAACCCCTCCTCCATCCCTCTGTTGGAAACACCATGCTGAATTTTTTAAGAGCATCTGTGGTATTTACAATCAATGTTGGCTTAGACAAATTGAATTACAAACTTATAACTTGGCTTTATATCAATATTTCTCCATAACAGTGTTTACCAAAGAATGTAAATTGGTAAGTTCTGTGTCTATCTTGTACATTAAACTAAAGAATTTGGGACTGCTGTAGCAAAAGAATCTTCTTTCAAAGCTCTCTCACCCTTTAGGAGGCCCCAAGCATGGCCCTCAGAACAGTGTTAAAACTAAATTATTGATTTATGTTCAACTTTATAACCCAGATCATTTCCTGTCTAATGTGCACAGTGAATTATTTTCTAAATTTCATTTGAGGTTTACTTTCCCACATACATCACACACATAATATTCCCATTAAGGGTTGTCCCAATTATTGCTAGCCATTTTTACAACCTGAAAGGTTATTAGATTTCAAATTCTGCTTGTCATTTTGTCTCACCATGGTGCCATTTCATCATCTAAGTCCACAAGAATTTCAGAGATATTACAGATCGATAGCTGGCACCTAAGGAAGACCATCTGCCTAGCCAACACCAGGTTAGAAAAATCTTCTCCTTTGTTATCTATCCACCCAAGTTGGTTTCCTCTGCTTCTGAGTGTAACTTGTCAATTCCAAGGAGCCTCCGTGGTTCTGGTTGTCTTCTGATTTAACTCAAGTGCCCTTCCAAGCACTCTCCACCTATAAAACCAGAATTCATTATTAGTGGTAGGGCCAAAGTGTCATCTCTTCTAGAAAGCCTCCTGTGAGTCCTCAAGTCTGAATCAATCACTCCATCCCTACTTGTTTCCCCGTGTTAGCAACTTAATTTTGACTGAATCAAAGACTCACTGAAAGGAAGTAATATATGTAATCAGTTTTGCCCAACTGCAATTTTGCTGCATTTACTCAACTGACCCCAGGGAGCTTAGAATCTTCCATAATATTCATCTCTAAAATCTTAGTCTCATTTTCACATCTTACAGTATTGATTTTTGGACTTGGGTTCTTTGGTCTTTATTTAGTCAAGTTGTTCTTCAGTAGCTTTTCTCTTTCTCACATTAGCAATGAGATAGAGTTTCTTGTGTCCTCAGTGGTATTTCCTCTAAAGCGTGCAGCTCTCCCGAACTCGTTTGTCTCATGGGATATGCCTGACTATGTCTTCAGTCTTACTTTGATCCACAAGATCCTTAAGAGCTGGAGGAGACCTCAGCTATAAGCTAATACAACCTCTCATTTTATAGATAAAAAACTAATCTGGGGAAGACTGAAGAGACTAACTCCTAACTAAGTCATCCAGCTAGTTAAGATGACACAAATAGATTACAATCAGTGTTCTGTTTCCAAACCTGAAAAGAGCAAACTGGCCACGCCGAAATGTGAAAAAATGAAACAGACCACAATGGTGCTGGTCACATGGTGTTTTATTGAACCAGCATTTACACAGCCATGTGTTTCGTTTCAATGGGGTCATTTTTGACAATCCCGCTAAGCTTCCTGACTCTGATTTCTGGATATTCATATTCTATATTTACCTGGGTTTCTTTCCACCCATCACGACCTTGAACTCTAAATTCAGTTCACCTTCACCAACGCTGTCTTCATCCCTTATAGCTTCACCTATCCTCCCCCTTCTCGGGAAGAATAAGCAAACACATCTCATAAAGTTTACTCCATTTCTGTACATACCTTGTCATCCCATGAATAGCCTCCAAGTCTTTGCACATGGAATGTTCTTCTCCCCAACACTGCCCATCACAATCCTAAACTTCATTCGCAACTCACCTCAAAGGCCAACTCATTTTTTGACCACCCTCAACCCCCTCCCTCAGAATTAATTGTTTAATCCACTTCCTTGTCACAGTATCTTACTTTTGCCTCAACGCTAGCTCTTCCCTCAGTCTGTTTTCTATTAGGATTTCTTTTTTATTTATCATTTACTAGACTGCACTCCCTAAAGAGAGATATTTTCCTTTAGGCACTAAGTGACTTCACAAAGCAGACCTAAATAAATGTTTGTTGAATGAATAAATTAATGATGAGAAAGGCATTTTGAATAACTGTTGCCTTCTACACAAATAGATCTAACCCCAAAACTCCAGAAATGTCTTACTGTGTTAGTTCAAGGGTTTTAAAAACTAATTTTTTACAGAATGGATGGCACGAAGGAATTTCAAGATGCATAAAAAGAAAGTACATTATGACATGCTTTATATATCAAGAAGCTGTATTGCTAATTCTAAACATGGCCTAAACTTTATATTCAATTATGACAAATTGTAATTGCCTTTTCTGGATTTCCTTACCCTAATTATCTATAATAAAGGGGAGGAAAAACAAGTTCAAACACCTACAATCTCACTAAAATATAAATAACTCCATAGAACATTATTATGAACGTGTTTCAGGATTGATATTCAGACAGTGTCAACTCATTCCCCAAAGATTCAAGTGAGAACAGAGAAATTCCCTCTCCCTTTTGGATATTCTATCTAAACAAAGACACATATTTAAATGTTTGGAAACACCAATGTAGCTGGATATGCTTTCCTCTATTTGAGGAACAGTCAGATTGCATCCGCACCGTTAGGTTAAAGGTGTTCTCACATCAAACCTAGACATGTCTTTGCTTCTCCTCATCACTTATAACTTGTGACGTCACCCTTCCACTCCTTGAATAAACCTAGTATCAGCCCAGCCCGTATAAATCTGTTCTGCCCCTTCGCTTCCGTCTGCATGTACAGCGCTCTGTAAATAATCATAATGGAGTGGTAGTAAATAGTTCTGTGGTACACTGGAGACCCCTGTTGGTGAGACTCCGGCAGCGAACGCGTAGCCCGACACCCCAACGAGCAGAAGCTGGGTTGGCTTCTGCTCGGCTCCCTTGGGTTCCGGTAGAGTCGAAGGCCACGCCACTGACAATTTTTGGATACCGATTAAATAGTTTGTGAAAGCAAACGCGTGTGTATTTACCGTACTTTGTTTGTATAAAGACATGACTAAATAAGAAGGCAGTACAAGTGACAAGAAAAACAATATGTGACCTCCTGTAATTTTGGGGCAATTCATTTTCAGTAGATAATAGACAACAGGGAAAAACGCAGCGTCGCTGTTATATACGAACATATTGATCAAATATGGCGAAGTATCCGCAAAGTCCCAGTCTCTCTGAGAATTAGGTAGTAAATTACACGTTTCAGACGTCCAACTTTACAAACAATATTGTATTGCTTTTAAATATTTCTGTGATAGTTTAACAAATATCTAGGCTTTTGCAGGACCCTTAAAAGGTAACTTGCTTAATTTAAATGAAAAGGTGCTAGTTTAGAACCTCTGAACGCTTAAAGTAAAATTTTTATTTCAAATCATAAAGGACAAATTAATTTATCGTGAAAAAAATAATGACCTCTCAAACATCTAGACGAATTCTTCAATGTGTATGTTGAAATTAGTCTGACAGCTTAAAAGATGCAATAGCTAGGGTTTCTATTATAATTATAATGGAAAATGTGTTGTGCAGTACCAAATGTACCATAAATCTTCATTCATTTAGGATGGAGGAATCGTCTGAGAATGTTATTTCGTAAATGTTGTTCCATATTTTTCTTCTTTATTTTCCACATCTACCCTTACAATAAATTTTTGAAAGAATAATGGCAATGTGAATATGATAACTATTTATTTTAAATATTTGCTCTAAAAATATTAAAAACTTCTACTCTGACCACAGTGTTCTGAAAAAAGCCAAGCTCATCACCTACCAGATGAGAAATATCTTTGTGCTTAGACTTAAAATCTCCATGTCCCTTAACTGGCATATTAACATAATACATCTTGTTAAACAAAAATACTTCTAATGGAAAAAAAATATCAAAAACATTTACAGACACAGTAAGTTCTTGATTTACTTTTGTTATTGGTTTCAACATTTTCATGCTTGTTTTCTTCTCCATGATTTTTCTTTGTAAACTAAATTGCTATTTCTCCCGCCTTCCTCCTCAAAAACACACACACACACACACACACACACACACACACACACAGATACACAGCCTCCTCTTCTGAACGCAATCTTTTCCTTGCCTTTAGCTGAGGCTCCTAGCAGAGACGAGAGCCTGGGTGTGGCGCGTAAAATCTGGTACCTGTGAGCTCCATATAAAATACAAATTCCTGTTCACACCCTGTAATCACTGATGATCATTGACCTCTTTGCCACGTGTACTGACCTGTCCCACATGCATATGTAATTTATTTGTGATGAGTTCCTAATCTTATCTGAAATGGAAGAAAATATTTTTACTCGGCTACATCCAACTGCCGCTAAACTGCTGGGTACGGTTTATTTACAAGATCAGACTTAGTTCCAAAGCCTGAAACCCGAGAGTGGGGATGTTTGAGAACGGAGCTCTCCTTTTAGGAAACACACTCATCTCCCTCCTCCCAAAGTTCCCAAGTGAACGGGGCCTACTAGAACCAGCACTGAAGAGATGCACTCCTGGCATGGAGTTCTGAGCGTGTGACGGGGGTGGGGTGGGGGACGTTGGAATTTTTAGAAGGTCAGAAAGCTACAGGACACAGTGATGCAGACACCAGAGAAGGGAAATCCCTGAGTTCCTATCCCAGCACTGTTGCCTCTGTCACCACCTTTCCTGAATGGGTTAAAAAAAAAAAAATGGGTGATTTTTTTTTTTGAAATGTATGCACTATCTGAACTGCTGGAGTTAATAACTGATGGAAGGGAAGTTTTGGGGGGTTTTCTGTTGTTGAGGAAGATTTGCCCTATGCTAACCTCTGTTGCCAATCCTCCTCTTTTTTTCTTTTTGTTTGTTTTTTTTTTTTGGCTTGAGGAAGGTTAGCCCTGAGCTAACATCTGTGCCAATCCTCCTCTATTTTTTTTTATGTGGGACGCCACCACAGCATAGCTGAACAAGTGGTGTAGGTCCGTGCCCAGGATCCAGGCCTGCGAACCCAGGCCACCCAAGCAGAGTGCATGGAACTTGAACCACTCAGCCACCAGCCTGGCCCTGATTCACAGTTTTTAAATGCAGAGTACATGAGGCTACACTCTGGCACCTTCATGAGCTGTTGGGCAATGCCCCACAAAGTACAGTTCTAGAAAGCATACTTGGAGCTAGATAATGATCCCTCAAAAAACAGAGCTGTAGCAACGCATTTCTACCCCCTCTCTTGGCTCTTGACAACTGTTTTACCAAACTCAGAGAGATGCAGGATGAATGCCCCGTACAGGCAGTATTTCTGCAAACTTTAATGATAAAAAGAAATATTATTATATAGAACTGCTTTATTCAGAGGAAAGAACAGAGGACAAAAGTCAGAAATTTCAAAGAACAAAATGTCCCCAGCTCTGCCATAAGCTAATTCTAGAAGCTCTTTCCTTGTTTTGTTTTTCCTCATCTAGTAAATGGGCATTATAACCCCTACGCTGTCCATGTCATATGTGAATCAAGGAAGATGATACGTGTACAGGGCTTTGAAAAGCTATACGTCCTGTCTCCATGTGTGGGGTCATTATTTTCCTTACTATTGTCAAAAAACGCCAATGGTGCTCATTGCTATTAGCAAAATCCAGTTCCTTTTGTTTGAATTTTGCCTATAGAAAGCAATAAAGTGGAATAAATATCCATTAGTCAGTAGTCAACATATATTGGAACAGCTGAAGCACCAAATCATTTTCCTCTAAAAGCAGAATGCTAAACTAATGTTATTTCAGGAATTGTGGGGGGCAGAGTAGGGAGGCATTGCTGAGTCGAGGTGGGGGTGGGTTGGGGAGAGGCAGCTGGGATGGGGCAAAAACTCTCTTCCTCTTCCCCAGAAAACATCTCCACTAAATTCCACTCAATCTAATCACTCCTAAGATAAAAGTCAGAAAGAAGGGTCAGCTTGAACAGAGGCCTGTTATCGGTCAGTGTTAAGACGATATTGATAGAAAATGTAATGCAATACATTTTCCTCTGCCTCACATTTCTGAATAATAGCAATTTGCCAACTAGCTAACCACCTCAGCATAAACACTGGAACGCTCCTGCTGAGTCTCAGAAAGCCTGCTTGTCTGAAAGTGCACAATATACAAGGAAAATCACCAGAAAGCTCTGTGCCACCATTGAATGCAAACAGTCCTCAGGTCCTGCTGTGACTTGGCACACCCCGCTGGACAGCTGGAGACTGGAGAAGAAGGGCTGCTGCCAATAACATGTAACAAGGGATTTTCAAGCAATTTTCTGGAAACCCACAGTCCCGTGCTTTATTATTTCACGGGCAGATATTGCTATGAGCTACCTATAGATATATTATGGTGCAGTGTACTGTCTACTTACACCTGATATGATATACAATAAAACACTCCAACACGTTCCAATCCCATTTGTGAGCTCGAGCAAGGAAAAATAGGGAGACAATTTGCCACAGCCTTATGTTATGCCTAATATAATTTTGGAAATCAGCTATCGCCCCAAACAACATTTTATTACATGCATCAAAAAGATTTAACTTGCTAAGGGTCACATAAGTGTACTCAGAATATGCTTCAAAGCCAAGAGACACTCCAGATAGATGGTTTATTGTACATCTCATTCCTTCCCCCACCCCCAAGATCGCTTGCAATGAAGTGCTACCAGAGATCATTAAAAAAAGATTGCTCATTTTATGTAGCTTGAATATATAAAATGGTAGTTATCTAAATTCCAGTGGCAAGAATGTTTGGAAGACAATGCCAAGAGATAAACGAAAGTGAGTTAAATCAGGAAGACAGGCGCTGTAGCAATTAGTCTAATGTAATATCATTTTTAATGTAAAGAGGCTACATTTTCTAATTTTCGCTAAAAGCCCTAGGTGCTGAATGGGTTATAATAAATGCATGCAATAAAAAACAGGTACTCTCATCTTATAAAGCAGCCTATTAACCAGACTGCTAGTGCTGCAAAATCCAGTACACAGTAAACAATACTTTTTCTGTTAGAATAATGATGCATAGTTTACTCTTTTATACCATGCAGCACTTAGGGACCACATCCATTTACCAAAATAATACCAAATTAGTACTGTAAATATTGAAATCAGACCTTTCAGGCTAACCAGTGGCCTAATTTTCTCTTCAATCTGCTCTTAATCTCAATTCATCAATAACACTACCTTATTATCGGACTTTGACAGCAAGCTAAGGCCTTTGATAAATTATACATCTCAAGCCAGATTTAAAATTTGAAGCTCAAGTGCTAATTATCTGTACAGGCCTAGTTAATAACGAGATTTCTTGTTAAGTATCTGATCACAGCATGGGCATCATTTGTCAAGATCCTCAAGTCTACCTTAGAGACCGGCTCTTCGAATCCTCCCTTGCCTACCATATGTAAAATTGGGATCTTTGTTGCTATAATAACCTTTTATTAGGAAGCTGACATAATGATTAAGTTCGCTGTAGACACACACAATGAATTAGACAATTACCCTTGCTGCTTTAAACCACTCAGACTCCTAGCAAGACAAAATAATTAATATTGAATTTTAATTTGATACGTTCCACATTTAAACCCCAATTTGCAAAGTACACCTGGAAAGCTGCCGCTGTTTCCTCGCAGTTTGTGCTGATGAAATAAAGGCCCCTGCAGTTTGAATGTAAAAGCACAGAAGGCACGATGCACCACGATCACTTCTCAGTGGAGCACAGAATTTTCTAGCATTAATGGGAAAGGTAATTACCTAGGTCTAACTTTATAGCCTTTTCTCTAATGAAACTATAATCTCTCAGGCCTATACACTTTAAGCATTTGCATGATTTTAATGATTTCAGTGCCATAACTATTGGTACACCCAGTCATTTTGAAATGAAATGTCTCTAAACACAAAGACGTTAATTATATTTCCAGGCTATTCTTATTGGCACAAAGTAAGGCTGAGTCAGAGAGAAGCACCATTATAAAAACAGCCAAGGGCAACATTTCTCACATGGCCCCAAAAAAGACGAGCCCAAAGGGTGCAAATCCGTTTCTTCTTGTTCATCCTTCCCTCAGACTCCACCTACGCTACAGGGTAATAGGGCAGGAAAGCTCAAGTCCTTTTGACTTTGGTCCCATAACTAATATCTTCTAGAAAAGGTTTAGAATGGGGGTAACATGATAAGATCATGAAATATTTTCACTCACTAATCAAATTTCCTTTTAGAAAATGATTAACCTTCCAGGTTGGGGGCATTTCAGTTTCATGGGAGGGGCTGGGTATTCATGCAGTTTTTCTCTCATGAGAAGGTGGAGTTTGGGAGAGGAAAGGTGACTTTCTCCTCTACAGTATTACATAGTGCCAAGATTGAGATGCCAGACTAAACTGAGTTATCTGTTTTAAGACCTATTAAGGCAACTCATGTTATTCACATGATTCACAATCCATTTATTATAAACTCTAAAAGCCCTTATTCATCCAGATTGAGCAGCTTACATGCTCCTGAGTGGGGTGGCCAAGTCCAGAAACAATGGCTTCTCTTCTCTCCTTGGGTTTCCCTTGTACCTGACTCCTTTTCCATGGACTCCCTGCCTCCACGGTCCCTCCTTAAGTTGGGTGACAGCCAGAGGAGGATCTAATGCTGCTGGGGATAGAAGGGTGCCAAGGAGATGTTTTTAAAACTACAGCAGCCATTTGGTTTGCCAGGTCTACCAGGCACAGGAAAACGTTCCTACAGTCTCTCCTCAAGGTACAACGTATCCAAAGATCCTTAGACTTTGTTCTGCCATCAGTGCCAAATAAAGGCGCTTTTTTCTGAGCGCATCTCTCCCACTAGTTCCCTGCAATACCCAGATGACTACAAAGTCATGGGAAATGGTTCCTGAGCTTAAGTTTGCCTGTTCGTTAAGTTAGAGATGAAGAGCAGCTGTACTGATAGCTCACAATGTAGACAAAACAGTCACTATACACAGGTCTCCAAAAGCTCAGAGCTATTTCCCCAAACTATAAATGAGGTCTCTGGCAGAAGAATGAAATGATAATCACTTTCTGAGCTAAATATCCCAGAAAAGGAGGCAAATGCCCAGGGTTCTCAAATCTGTCAATGAAATTAACAACACTCCGTGTCTTGTTAACAAAGTTTCTTCTTTGGGTTATTCCTGTTAAGCTATTATGCCAAAGTATTGAATAATACTTTCACCCTAGATCATCTCTTATTTTAAAACTAGGTGTGAATCTAGGCTCTGTAAGTTACAAATTATGCAACTTTGAGCAAGTTAGGTGACCTCTCTGAGCCTCAATTTTATCAGGAGCAAAATTAGAATAACAAGGGGCTATTTCCTAGAGTTGTTATGGGGATTAAATAAGATATTATATATCATGCTCTCAGGACAGTTGTGGACACCAGTCAGTGTTTAATAAATATTAGCTGTTACTAATAGTGTTGTTAGTTGTTATTGCTGTTGTTATTGAGAAAGATTCCAAGTATCTATTTCTGCTAACAGTGGAAAACTTAACCCTGCTAACTTCAGATACAGTTGGTGCAATAAAGCAATTTTTCAGCTAAAAATGATGTTGTCAGCCCAGTTTCAGTACAGTACTAACACCGTCTCCAGTCAGTCTGTCCTTGCCACCTCTCTTCTGGACAACACTGATCACAGTGAGCGGAGTGATGGTGATGGAGACAGCTGGAAGATCTCTCAGCTGACGCTGTCACTGGACAGCCACTGAGGTCCACCCCTGGGCTGGTCCCTGGAGGATAATGCCTGATGCTTGCTCTGTCTGATGGCAAGTGGCTCGCCCACTGGAATCTTCTGGCTTCCAGCCCAGCTTTTGTAAAGGATGATATCCCAGAGCTGTAGCAAATTTTCCTTACTTACTCTAGTAAAAGGTCCATATGTATATTTTCAACACCATCCTTTGGCTTTGCCAAGCAACCTCAGGGACAGTCACATCCACACAGGCTCCTAACTGCCAACCTCAACACATCCTGGGCTCATAAAACCAAGCAAGGCAGGGTACTTTCCAAAAACTGGGATCAGGGAGGCCAACTTTGATGCCCTGCTATCTTTCCACTACTCTCTCTCTTGACCCAGTTGGCAACAGATACATCTGCAAGGGCTGGTACTCAAAGACAAATCCCTCTAAGGAAGAAAACACCAGACTTACCCCCGCTATCACCACCACTCCCTGCTGCCTGCTGCAGATGTTCCCAATTTCAAGAGGAATCTGATGGATTGAGATGAGAGGCAGGTCGGTTGCAGGGAAGAAAAAAAGAACATAAAATTTTAATATATCAAGTTATCATTAGACCACAAATTAAGAATCCATTTATCATCCTGATATAACTAAAAGAAAAAAATACTTTTTAACATTCTGGTGGACCTCTCCTTTGAGCAAAATCTTGAGAGGAAGCTTAGTAGGATGAGTTCCACTTTTGCAGCTGGTCTTAGGGCCACAGCTGATCCTCATCATTTCCCTCCTTCACTACCTATTAGAGATTCACCTCACCCTCAGCTACCACCTTTGCTAGTCTCAGTGGTTTTACCTGGTGATGTGACCCAGAACTTCATCCCTGAGTCATCTGAGCCGTGGTCACTATGCCCTTCTCAGGCCAAGGTTGCTGCACTTGTCCACTTACTATCAAAACTGAAAAAGCCAGTACCAAGAGGAACTCACATAGATCACCTGAGGCCAACATTATTACTCCCTGCCCCCACTGTGTAACTGCAGCCTCCCATCACCTGATGGTTAGGGTTAGGGACTCCTGCCAATATGGTAACTCCTCTTCGTGCTTGTTTATTCCTGGATATCCAAAGGCCAAAGAGCCCAGCTGGTAGTCATAGTTTATAGTTCAATGAAACTCTTCCTAGATCCCCTAGTGGAAGTGTTCCTCCTTTGGGCACCAGAATCTCTAACCCTGCAGAGCCCAGATTTGTGGAGATGAGAAGCACAAATTCCCCCAAGTTGGTCATTGAAAATGATGTAAGGGGAGTCTGCTGCCACCCTGTAGTTCCCAGACCAATGTATTCTTCTTATTAAGGGCACAGCAATGTATACAGGTCTTTGAATCCAGGTGTACACTGTGTCCTGGAAGGTGACACCCACCTTCTAAAGTATCACTTCCAAGCTGGCACTTCAGCTGAGCCTTCAGCAGTTCATTCTAATGCTCTATCAGGCCACCAGCTTTGGGGTGGTGCAATACGTAACATGATCAGTGAATCCATGGTCATGGATCCTCTCTCACATCTCCTTTGCTAGAAAATGAGTCCTGTACTCTAATGTCGTAGTATGTAGGATCCCATGCCAGTGGATCAAACTGTTTATAAGCCTTCAAATAATGGTGCTAGAGAAGGTCCCATAGGCAGGAAAAGCAAATCCATACCCAGAATATGTGTCTATTCCTGTTGAATGAATCGCCATCCCTTTCAGTGTGGAAGGGATCCAATGGAGTCAATTTTCCAGCAAATGGCTTGTTGGTCTCCAAATGGTCCCATATTGGAGACTCAGTTAGCCAAGGATCCCATACAAGGGTAGTACCAACTGTGTCTTTTCCAATTATACATTTAAGGACCAGCAAAATGCCCCCCAGGTGGGTCTGCAGACCCAATTTACCCACTGTAAAGCAAACCTAACTACTCACTGTGGCAAGGACTCCATTCATTTATTACCTGGCTCCGATGTGCCCACACTCTAACAGGACACCATGATGATGCTTAGGGTCTCCAGATGTTAATATCAACTAGGATCCTGTGTCCAATAATTCTTGAAATGTTTGGATGCTCAGTGCTCAGTTCTCCAGGTAAACGACAGTAGATCCTTTAAGGCAGGACCAGGAGGATGATTATTGTGTACTCCTGCTGTGGTGTTGCAAGACCCTTCCACCAGGAAACTGACCCTTTCCTTCGGCCAATATGTTCCAAATCTTAAAACTTGCTCAAGTCTAGAAAATTGGAAAAGGACTGTGACTTCTGTTAGGAAAACTTCCCTCAGCCTTCTGACCATTTTTACTGGATTGAATAGTATCCTCCCAAAATTCATGCCTACTTGGGACCTCAGAAACTGACCTTCTTTGGAAATAGGGTCTTCGTAGATGTAATGAAGTTGAGATCGTACTGTACCAGGGTGGGCCCTAATCCAATGTCCATTGTCCTTATAAAAGGAAGGAAATTTGAACTCAGATACTCAGAGAGGAGAAGATGCCATGTGACATGTGAAGGTGGAGACACACAGGGAGAATACCATGTGACAACAGAGGTAGATATTGAAGGGCATTGCATTGACAAGCCAAGGAACACCAAGGATCCCTGGCAACCACCAGAAGCTAGAAGAGAGGCATGCAACAGATTCTCCCTCAGAGCCTCCAGAAAGAACCAACCCTGCTGATACCCCAATTTCGGACTTCTAACCTCCAGATCTGTGACGGAATAAATTTCTGTTGTTTTAAGCCACCAGTTTGTGATATTTTGTTACAGCATCCCTAAGAAACTAATATACCCTCCATCCCTGATTTCTTTTGATGATATAAATTAAGTAGTACTCTGTCGCTGCCCATCTGTTTTGTCCCTAGGACTGCTGTGTTCTATTAGCCATCCACAACTCTGCAGATGAGCCATCCCACAGCCCTCCGCACTTACTACTCATTATGATAACTGTGTCCACCTGGTTGCTGAATGTAATCACTGTCACCTGGCCTCTATTGTTGCATGGTCTGGGACTTTGCTACCAAGGTGCCTGGTTCTGTGGCAGCATCTCCTACCATCAGCCCTGGCCTCCAGAGGAGAGCCATCACCAGACTTCTTGATGACACTGATGCCCCTCCCACCAGTGAATCCTGCATATCCTTGGTAAATAGTGTATCCTTCGAGCCTTCCCATGGAACATAATCATCGGGTGAGTTTTCCGGCCTTTCACAGCATATCTACTCTAGCATGCTGACTTCTCTGAGCCTTTGAATCACTTCTTTCATCCTCTCTCATGGCAATTCTGATACTGCAGCCTCAATTAGTGTAGGCCATCGCTATTTCCATGCTTCTAGGAGCCATCCTAGAAGCAAGTTTGCACCATTTCCTGGAGTCCTTGTCAGGGTATTAAATCCTGTATTCTTGGAGAGGGCTCTAAAATCAATAACTCTCGTCATCCAACCTTTTGTTCTTGGATCAAGCGTTGGTGGTGAAGTGGCATTGGTGGTGGCAGCAGAACTCCCTGGCCTCTGGGTCACAACCAGAGTGCTGGGTACCATCTCAGCTCCCTGAATCCTCACTCCAACCCTTCCAAAAATTCCCTATTTTAGAACCCTTTTCTCCTGTGTTAGCCAGAGTGCTTTCTGCTGTCTGCTGTGACTGATACATTGTTTTTAATTTTGTTTTATTCTTTGTTTTTTGTTTGTTTTCGTTTTTATTTATTTTTTTGACTGATACATTTTTTAATGAAGTTATATAAAAAAGGAAGAAGAGAAAGGAAAGACAGCATGCAGAAGGGTGATGTCAAGGAAGGATGGAGAGTAAAGGCGTATTCACAATACTTACCTAGTGTGGCAAGGGCACCTGTCACTCAAAAAAGGAGCAATTAACCCTTTAGATGCTGGGCCACAGGGAGAGTCACGAGTCTCCAAAGCGGGACAGGGCACTCAGGAGGTTGGGAGTGGTGTTAAGCAACTGGTACTAAAGTCTTTCATATTTTAACTGTGGGTGTTAAGGTACTAAAAAGTCCCAGAATGGAAAACACTTGAGAACAAATATAGAATAAGGGGGGAAAATCACCTGGAGGGGTACACTTGTTGGAAATGAAAATTTCCAGACTCCTTCCCAGAGATTCTGACCCAATAGGTCTGGAATGAGGCCCAGGAATCTTTCACAAGCATTCCAGGAGATTCTGATAGAGGAGGCCCACAGAATGTGTTCTGAGAAAGACTATCGGCTGATGGAGAGCAACAGAGGAAAGGAAAGATGACTGATGGAGCAGAAGCAGAGGTGCCAAGTCTAGAGAGGGGCATCAGCACAGCCTGTGACTCTCCTTCCATGAGGCTCAGCAGACCAAGTGCAGAAGCCAAGCACGTCCGCAGTCACATGAGTCCAGGCTCGAGGGTTTTCTGGAATGGTGCCCTGGGAGAATGCAAATAATCCAAGGTTATGGTGAGAGAAAAGCTCAAGGTATTCAATCAGCTGGAATGTCTAGCCTAGGTAGGAATGAAGAGAAGCCAGAAGGGGCTTGAAAGATTGGGAGAAAATTGAGGATTCAAGCAACCGAAAGTCTCTATGAGGTCAAAGTACAGGTGTGTGGGCAGCAGCGGTGCCAGAGAAGGAAGGAGACTGTGGTCAGCCTTCTATGCAGAGCAGTTCTGGGTTATGACTGTCCTCAGAATATGTTGTCCAGGAGGTGTGTGGCTGAACTGGAACACAGACAGAAGGACATGGAGGTAACAGTATCTGGGAATTGCAATGCTAGTGTGGTAGGCTGAAAAATGGTCCCCCCAAAGATATCTATATCCTATCCCTGGAATCTGTGAATGTCACCTTATATAGTGAAAAGTGGAGGAATGTCACCTTTGAAGGTGTGATTAAGGTAAGGATCTTGAGACAAGGAGATTATCCTGCATTATAAATGCCCTCACATGTATCTTTATAAGACAGAAGCGAAGGGAGATTTTACACACTCAGAAGAGGAGAAGGCAATGTGACCACAAAGGCAGAAATTGGAGTGACGTGGCCACAAGCCAAGGAATGCTGACAGCCACTGGAAACCAGAGGAGGAAAGAAACAGATTCTCCCCTAAAGCCTCCAGAGCAAGCGTGGCCCTGGGACACCTTGGTTTCAGCCCAGTGATGCTGATCTCAGATTTCTGGCTTCTAGAACTGTGAAAGAATAAATTTCTTTTATTTTAAGCCACCAAGTTTATGGTAATATATTACAGCAGTCACATTAACTAATACGGTAGGTTGTTGAGTGTGTTATACGAACATTGAAATATCCTGGGTTTACAATGATTAGGCAAAGAGTCTTTGATGGTTAAGATGGTGTAAGTAGAGAGCTCAGTGATTTCCGCTCACGGAGAAGAAATTCTAGGTAGTATGAGCCCCAAAAGAGGAGGAGCTTTTACAAGAACATGGATGGGTAATTGTCTAGAAATGGCCATGAGAGGGTGAGATGAATGCCACCTCCTGGCTTCAGGGATGTGAAGAAGCAGTACTCTCCTCTGAAGGCAGCTTTAGGGGAAGATGGATCTAGAAACTTACCAAGTGGACTCTGGAGTTGACTTTTTTTAAGGTGTTAGAGATGCAGAGGTGTGGGGATAACTTTTCTACTGTTCTTCAATTCCAATTCTTTAGAATGTCAAATGCATTAAAAAAAATTTCAACCCGAGATTTCAGATGTAGAATACTGTAAGCTACATCTTACACATCATCTTCCCACATTGCAAACGGGCTAATCCTGGTTTTGTGAGACCTGAAGTTTACACAATTTGAGGGGCCTTCTTTAAGAAAGAGATACAAAGTTACATACACAAAATTAAATATGGATGTGCATCTTTATTTGGAATGAAAAGATTAAGTCACAAAAAATAGAAACTTTTTAAAAGCTGACTAATACCACAAACATTGTCAAATTCAGAAAAATACATAAATATTTATAATTAACTTCATGATACACCTCTATTTCTTCTGATATTCTTGGCTGCATATTCTGAAAAATTAAACAATATTAATGTAAGGCACACACAAGAACAATTAAAATGTATTTTTAAGTTGCCACCACGTTGTACTGAGGTACAATAATTGTGTAAATCAAATTACTCTTATACAACATACATTAAACTTGGATATGTGTAGTTTTGTTTCTTGATTTTTCTGGCCGTTTGTTGAATCAGTGACAATTTTATATGCCTTTCATCTGGAATCACCAGATTTTAGTAGCGCAATCTACACCAGTATTTTAAAGGTACAGTGCAGTTCAGTTGTCCCCCGTTATCCACGGTTTCGCTTTCCAAGTTGACATTTACCGCTGTCAACTGCAGTCTGAAAATATTAAATGGAAAATTCCAAAAATAGACAATTCATAAGTTTTAAATTGGGCATCGTTCTGAGTAGCATGATGAAATGTCACACCATCCTGCCCAGGACATGAATCATCCCTTTGTCCAGCGGATCCACAGCGTATACACTACCCGCCTGTTAGTCACTTAGTAGCCGACTGGGTTATCAGATCGACTGTCATCGTATCACAGCGCTGTGTTCAAGTAACTCTTATTTCGCTTAATAATGGCTCCAAAGCACAAGAGTAGTGATGCTGGCAACAGAAAGACACTGTAAAGTGCTTCTTTTAAGTGAAAAGGTGAAAGTTCTCGACTTAATATGGAAAGAAAAAAACCATATGCTGAAGTTGCTAAGATCTACTGTAAGAAGGAATCTTCTATCCATGAAAGTGTGAAGAAGGAAAAAGCAATTTGTGCCACTTTTGCTGTCACACTCAAACTGCAAAAGTTACAGCCACAGTGCATGATAAGTGCTTAGTTAAGATGGAAAAGGCATTAAAATTGTACAGTAAGATATTTTGAAAGATAGAGAGACAGAAACCATATTCACATAACTTTTATTACAGCATATGGTTATAATGGTTCTATTTTATTATTAGCTATTGTTGTTAATCTCTTACTGTGCCTAATTTATAAATTAAACTTTATCATAGGTATGTATGTACAGGGAAAAACATAGTATATAGAGGGCTTCATACTATCTATGGTTTCAGGCATCCACTGGGGGTCTTGGAACATATCCCCCACAGATAAGGGGGGACTACTGTATTTTGGAATGTGTAAGACATGCAACCTCACCTACTGATGTATGCACTGGGGTACTACTGCTATAGACTCTGCCCTACCACATAGGGATTCTAACAAATTTTGAATTCTCATCAAAAAAGAAAATGAATGGTACATTTCTAACTGTATGCTGCATTATCAAGACTGTTCTTGATAGAGAGACCTTCCATTTTGACTAGGCTTTAATGAAAACCACCCCCTCCCTTCAAAATTTTTACATCTCATTTTTTTAAAGACATTTCTAATCATGTCTCTCCTCCACCACCCACCTACTATCTGTGTCAGGCACTGTAGGGTACATTCATATCGTGATCCTGCTTCTGGCCCAGCACACTCATTTCACTAAGTTGGGTCTGTCAGCCCAGCGGGCAGCAGAAGTATTCCTAGAAGTCATTCTTTCACCAGAATGGCTAAAAATAACTTAACTATACACAGAAGTGACTGCAAATCCCATAAATATATCCCTCTAAATCCAAAATAAATGCATCCCCAATTCAACTTCCCCTTGCCAGAACCCAAAAATCCCTACAGCCATTTCAGCACTACCCAATTCAAGAGGAGGTACAATGGGAAGGAAGCCAGGGTGGAAACAGACCATATTATTTTATGTATTTGTTTATTTATTTTTGCAAATCTTTCAAAACCACAACCATGTGACCACACTGCTAAGTTTTAGTTGGCTTCACAGTAAGTCTGCCTCTGGTTACAAGGCTCAAAACTTGCTCAAAGAAGCCACCTTCTTGCCAGTAAAAGGTCATTTGCGGCAACGTAAAGTCGTGCAGATCCGAGATCTAATCTACTATAACAGCCCCTAAAGTATTTCTGGTTAGTCACATCCCATCACAACAACCTTCACAGGACATCCAACTTCTTTTGCTGTCTTGAAATTTGATAGTGTAGGATATTACTGATGTAAACGGGTCCTTAAATGGAGCCTAGAAATGTTTGTGATTGTTAAGGGCTTGTCATTGGTAGGGTAATCTGAAGTGCATTGTCCTTCCAAGCTCATTTTGCATCTTTATTTGAAGTCAGTAAGCCATGAAAACAGAAAACGGATAGTGAGCAGAGTCAACATCAGCTTTTCCTTTGCATAGGGTTCTTAAAATAGTCAGTGTTTGTCAATAGAAATAAAATGCGTTGGACGAGAATGTAGCATGTATAAGCCACATGTAGTGCAAACAATTAGGAGGAACAGATCATAAAGACTTCAAAAATCATCCAACTTTTGTCAATTTTGTTTCATCATCTATCAAATGAGAAAGTCGACATGTCCTTATGAAATGGCTCTCCACTGCTGAGAGAGCAGAAGAACCCAAAACTGCTGCTTATAAGCCCACAGGAGCATTTTGGAGTGAGTTAAAACACCATCCACATCGTATGAGATTAAAAGACATGTTTCCAGTTATTCATAAGTCCATGTCTTCTACTTCAAAGTAGACTAAAACACTCTGGGTTCTAAATGAGAAAAATGGCAGGAAAGCTTGATGTAGAAACACATCACCTTCCTCACAGCAAGCTCACCAGCGTCAGTGCTCACCACATTATCCTGGAGGCTAGGAACTGAAGGCAATCATCATTATCCTCCTTTCTAATTATAATTTGTCCAGACCCACAGAGTCTGAGTGGGGAGACTGCCCAGGGTGTGAATACCTTCTAAGTCCTCATGCCTGGTCAGAGTCCTGCTTAGCTGATTTCAGATAACTCCCATAAAAGAGCAGACTCACGTTCCCACTCTTCAGGTAAGAAACCCAGTCAGCCTGGTAGCCCTTGGTGCAGTAATTAATCTCGCAGAGGCTAAAAGACATGGCATTAAATCTGTGTTCAGGTTATAGAGCTACGATCATCTGGAAAAGTTCAGTGTCTTTATCTTAACACTTACTCTAACAGCCATCCTGATACACCAAAAGATTTAATTAATTTTGATCTTTTATTAGCTAAAGGGGAAAAATGAAGACAAAACAGGGATATGACAAAAAGAGAAAAAGTCCCAATTCAAATACATTATCCAAATTATCGATATCCTACGAGAACATTGGAAGAATTACCTCTATCGGGGTGACAGCCATTTAAAGTGTTATAAATTGTTCAAATCTAAGAATGTAGATCTGTGATGGAGCTTTCAGGAAAAACTAAAAAATGTATTTTATTTATATGTGAAAATATATATTAAGACAGTCTTGGTAATCAGAGGTAGCCTTATATCTAGGGGGAATGGTGGCCACATTTGACATGTGATTTCAGGAAAAGGAATCTGCATTTATGGGGCACTTTATGCATGTTATCTCACTCCTCATGAAACTTCTCAAAGAAACTGATATTCTCACCATTATACACACAAGGAAACCGAGGCCCAGAGAATTTAAGCACCTTGCCCAAGGTCACAAAGCTACTAAGTTACTAAGCCAGCATTCAAACCCAGGTCCATCTGCCTACAATGCCCTGTCTGCACCATGTTATTTTCCTAGAGCTCCCAGCAGCCCCCATCAGTCCAACTCAACCTAAAGTACCAGCCCACATCTGCTGGGCCCAATCTTTGAACTTCCTTACCATGAATAGAGCCCTTTATCCCACGAGTAGAACTAAGATTTTGAGTTTAAACTTCCTGGGAGACTATCCCCATGTGTTAATTTACATGAAGATACAAATGTCTAAGTTTACAAACTTTTCTGTGAGGGCACGTTTGGGTAGGAATAAGGATCCCATAGTAAGGATTGTTCATGTCTACCCAGCACTCCCCAGAAGCCTTCCCCACCCCCAGCGAGGGCATGGCCTAGGCTGGGCCAATCAATATTTCATTCCCCTGCCACAGCAATTGCTCCATGGGCTGGAACAATGTCAAACAGACTTTGGAGCCCAACACTGAACATGGCAGCCTGGGTCCCTCAGTAACTGCATGGGGCAGAGCCACTACCCTCCCTCCCCAACCCAAGCTACCCTAGCATCCTGGAATACTCGCTCTAAACTGTTGTGTGAGCAAGAAAAAACTTTTATTGTATTAGACCCATAGACAGTATCTCTCCTTCTATTTTTACCTCTCCACTGGAGAATTTTATCAGACTCTCCATTTTATTAGCTGAAAAGCTGAGGCAGAGTTTGGGTTCCTGGTTTATAAGAAATGAGTCTGAAAACTCTAATTTGACTTGTCTTCAGTGATTTTGGCCATGTCCTCCATTAGCTGTATACTTTCCTGTGGTAAATGACCCAGGATAATGAACCCACTTATAGCAGCTAACACCTAGCAACATAAGTTCTAAAAGACACCCTGTGCATGACAGTACCTTGAAACTTGGAATGCATTGTGTCCCAGGATTGATCTCAAAAGCCCATTTAACCCATAATGCAATGGTTCTCCAAATGTTGTTCCTGAACTGGAAGCATCAGCATCACGTGGGACTTGTTAGAAATGCAAATTCTCAGGCCCCACCCCAAACCTATTAAATCAGGAACTCTGGATTGTGGCCTAATGCATTGTAATAGCATGCCAAAAAACAAACCTTTGCAATCAAAAGAAGATGACAAGAAGCACACCAAGTACCCAGATCTTGGTTTCTAGTGCCATTCTCCAATAAAAGGGACCAGGGCTTCTTGGAGAAATGGCTGATTCTGGGACTGACACAAGAAATATACAAGATGAGTCTGAAGCATCTTGTAGGACCAGAAAGTAAGGAAGTGCAAGAGGGTGGGAGAAAAAAACCCCACAATGATGGGGCTATGTCAAAGGGACAGAGCAGCCAACCGAAACAGCCCCCGATGACCAAAGCTGGAACAACTTGAGCCGCAAAATAAAGAAGTATTGGATTATAACCCAAAGTATAAAATAAGTATCCATGAATCCATGCTAGTATAAATAAATGATTGAATAAATAAATAAACAGAGATAACAGACAAATCTCCCATGCAGAAGAATTCCAAATAATTTATATAGATACTCAGCCCTCAAAGCAGTGGAGGATAACTGCTCACTCCTTAGGTGACTCCCTTCCAAAGAGGACAGTACAGCGAGGGAGGGAAAAAGTAACTTTACAGTGGAGAAACCTGAGAAACACTGCACCAGCCAGGTGACCAAGCTCAACATCAGCAGTGATAAGTGATGTTGATAGTACGTACCGCTGATAAGATGTGGTGAAAAGGCCCTCTTACCTCTGTGATCTCCCTCCTAAAAACCCATAACTTCAATCTAATCATGAGAAAAACATCAGACAAATCCCAATTGCAGGACATTCTACAAAATACCTGACGGGTACTCCTCAAAACTGTCAAGGTCATCAAAACGAAGGAAAGTCTGAGAAACTGTCACAGCCCAGAGGAGCCTAGGAAGACATGACGACTAAATGTAATGTGGTGTCCTGGATGGGATCCTGGGATAGAAAAAGGACATTAGGTAAAAAATTAAGGAACTCTGAATAAAATATAGACTTTAGTGAATAATAATGTATTAATATTGCTTCATTAACTGTAACAAATGTATCATGTGAATATAAAATGTTAATAATAAGGGAAACTAAGTGTGGGATATATGCGAACTCTTGTACTATCTTCACAATTTTTCTGTAAAACTGTTCTCAAAAATAAAGTTTATTCAAAAATTTTTCAATAGATTACACAATCTTTGATGTTACTATTTGAAGACAAGCATGTAACCCTTTAGGGAAAGAAATCAGAAGATAAATGAAGATATGTGATTCTGAAATGATTTCACAGCATTTCCAGACTTCGGAGATTGGTTTCAATGTACATTAGCTACAGTATAGACTTGGCTGCTGTAACATAGACCCACAATTATAGTGACTTAAGCAAGAAAGACATTAATTTCTCATGTAACATCTAACAATTCAGGATCAGCTGTCTGCTATGGGTATGGCATCTCCACGGTGGCAGAGCCACAGGCTCTTTCTCTATTGTTGCTCCAATATCTCTAGGTTTGACCTCATCCACATAGTTCAAGACAGGTCATCACTACCATCACTGCCTCCTAGCCAACAGGAAAGGGAAAGGGGTCAGGGAGGGCCTGCCCCTCCCCTCTTATAGTATAACCAACCTTGAAGTTGCATACATCACTTTTGATCACCTCCATTTACCAGAACTTATTCATATGACCACAGCTGGCTGCAAAGGAGGCTAAGAAACAGGGTCTTTATTCTGGGAAATCATGCACCTAGCTCAAAATCAGGACTCTAGAAGCTCTAGAAGAAGGACTAATAGTCATCAGAGGCCAATTATCAGTTTCTGCCACAAAGATTCCTTGATACATTAAATTTTACCTCAATTTTTGCGACTCTCTAACGTAAGACAAAACATGACCTCGCATGATTGGGTCATTTTTGGAGGGCATGACAAAGACTCACTGTGTGTACCAAGAAGGTAAAACACTTTCTCAACTCTGAATTCAAAATTTTTCTTCCATTTTATCTTGGACTCTTTCTCATAGTGCCATGGTCTTTCCATTCTTATTTTATTCTCTTTTCTCTTGTTTTCATGGTTTCTGCACATCTTGTGTTACGGATCATCCTAAGTGGATTGAGTTCTCATGCAGAGACTAAGGGTCCAGACTTGCAATGATTTCCCTGCTTCCTGAAGGAGCCCAGACTCAAATTCCAGGGCTGTGATTCCCCAACCAGAGCGCCCTCTTCCGGACTACAAGCTTCAGCACAAGAATGAGACCAGAGACAAGATAGCCATCCACCTGGCCAACTTTGTTTGATCTGATCCACGTGATGGGGTCACGAATGATTTTGATCCAAGTCTAGAATCCAAATCTCCAATCCCCTCAGTTCCATTCCACTGGAATCCAGGGTAGGGTATGTGGAATCAAGACTAGGAAATTGCTGATCCCAAAGTGCGTGTCACTGTAAACAGAGGGGAGGAGTCACCCTCACTCCCATGTTCCAACCCTCCCAAAGGCCAAAAAGGAAGAGGACTGGGTGAGGGCCATGGGTTTGGAGGGACAGAGGGACCCCACAGCTAATCAGCCAGTCATCCCATCTGCTAGCCCAGCAGGTGACAGCCATAAATAATCAGGAAGAAAGAGGAAGTCAGAGGAAACAAAATCAAAGAAGAGATGTGTTTATTACCTACAGAGATCATTTACATACAAGGAGCCTGTAAAATACAAACATTACACTCAAAAGATAAATTACAGAATTGACAAATCTCTTAACAAAAATGACCAACCAGTGAATTTCCTTAAATGAAAAAGTCACCCAGTGCATTTTTCAAATGTTTGGATTTGCCAAAGGCTATTTGCACACTGCTTTTCAGAAGCACATTAACTTCAGAAGGCAAGGTATCGCCAACAACCCTGGAGTAGACCATGAATGGTGGAAACACAGGGCTGGCAACGCAGGGTTTAAAGAGGTAACGACTGCTTGACATCAAGATATTACTATTATTTTTCTTTCTAGGACAAGAAAGGACATACTTTTCGAAAAGAAAAAAGGTTAGCTCATATATTTCAGATCAGGATGAGAAGCAACTTTCAGATTCCAGTCTCTGCAAAGAGACTGCCATACCTTAAACATCAGTCTAAAAACTTTAGGTTTAATGAAAGATCCTTATTATTGGTCCCTGTTTCTTATGGGGATGACATTATGACTCCCTGCCTAGAAGTAAGGACTTATTTGGGTCACCAGTTATTTTTATTTATTCTGATCTCATTGTATCATCCTTTTTATCCTTCAGGCACTTCATTTTTCTTCAATCAAAAATTTCAACAATAATTTTACTAATGCACTTTTAACTTTGCTTAATGATCTTTGACACATGACATATCTATCGAACATATTTATCAACAGCAACAGCATTCTCCTCTAACCACAGGCTTTGGAGGGGACCCTCACTGGCTGAATGTAGTTGTCACATTCCTCTTTGTTTCTAGGTGCACAGATAAATGATATTTCCTAGTTCCCCTTTAGTTGGGGGGGAGGGGGCTGTAGTTAAGATCTCTTAGGCTATGGCTAGAAGGCTAAGTCTTTTAAGAAGTTGCTGTGTCTCCTCCACGCTCTTGATCTCCTTTCACTGGCTGGATGCAGAAGACAGTGAGGGCTCAGGATAACTGAGCCACAGGATGGAGGGGGGCGGGGTCCTTGAAGCACCTCATGGAAGACAGCAACCTGAGGCATCTGCCTTGGTTTGTTGTCTGGGTAAGAAAGAAACTTCTGTTATGTTTGAACCATTATATGTTTTTGATTCTAATTGTTATAGCAGCTAGAGACATACTAACTAATAAACCTGACTTTCTCATTATCTGTGTTTCTACCCACAGGCCCAGTTTAAGCTATTCTCTCTCTGTTCTCTATTTCCTTGGAGAAGCAGCCTTGTTTATGGCCTGAGCCTCCAGTCTTGCTTCTCTTCTCCTCAATTTTGAGTGACACTGTCAACACAGCCACCTGAACTCAATCTGCACACCTTGTACAGGCTCTTGTCCCGAAAAAGTCCCCAACTAGAGTCTGTCCTCTCCCTGTCCTGTATGGCAGAGCTGAACCATGGGGGCTCAACCAGCATACTTCCTGGGCCTGTCTCTTTACCTATGTGTGTTCTTTCTCAAAAGCAAATGAAGTTACAGATGAGATGGTGCTAGAAAAATTAAAAGCACCAGAGCAGCGGTTTACAGATGTCAATTCACAGACCTGAACTGAGCTGTCTGCAGCAGAATAGCCTGGGAAGAATTTTGTAAAACAGAGATTCATGGGCCTCACACTCAGAGATTTTGATCTGATATTTCTGAAGTGGGTGACTAGGAATCTGTACTTTTAAAGCTTCTTTGTGACCCTGATGCATAACTATTGTGCTAGACAATGGCATTGGCAAACGTTAATAACGAAGCATTCCATAATGGGCAGTAGAGCATAGAGGAGAAGAGGCTGGGATTTGAGTCAGATGTGAGTTTGAATCCAGGCTCTACCTCTAACAAGCTGTGTGACTTTGGTAAATTTATTTTACATCTCTGAACCTCAGTTTCCCCCAACTGTTAAATGGGTTTAATAATGCCACAATAGTAAAACTTAAATGAAATAATTAACTATAAAGTCCCTGGCACAGAGTTAAGAGCAAAATAAATAGTAGGTATACAAGGGGGGTGGGGATGTGATACAAGTCCCTCTATAGAGAGATGGCAGATGTGACAACTCCATACCCCGGAAAACGGTATCCGGAAGAACACCGCACGTTTAGGATCTTCTCCCTCTCAGGGACCTCGTTATCATAAACAGTTGGGGCTGGTTTTGCTGCCTCTGCCACTACCAGAAATAGCCACCAGAGGGAGCTATTTTGCCCTGGTCCAATATTTTGAATCTGACCACAATTTGGGTTTTTCCCTCCCTCCTTTAAAGAAAGAGAAAAGCGGAGCCAGGCCTCGCAGTCTGATCCACCCAAAGCTTCCTGGTACACACTGGGCAGGCAGTCTCAACATCCCCTGAGTATCAAGCAGGCCCCATTAAGGGCAATTGGCCTCCTGCCCTCTGCTCACCCCAGGGCTAGGCCCCCTGGCTTTCCAGCTTCTTGAGGAAGCGCTCTTCACATCACCCAAGACCTCAGACACTCCTCCCTCTGGCCCAGCCACTCCTGCTCTCAGCCCCTAGGCCCTGTCTGCAGGTGTGAGTGGACGGCTTTGAGCCATCTGCCTGAGGAACAATCCTGGGCTCCTCACTTAACCTCTCGGAGAGTCAGGCTCCTCACCTGTAAATCATAGTTTCACAGGGTTATCATGAGGATTAATGTGCTAATATACTACGTGCCAGTGCTTGTACCTGGAAAGCGCCCTGCGAGTGTACCCATGAATGCTAACATCTAGCGGGAGGCCTCGCCCAATGGCCTCAGCATCACACCAAGGCCTCCTCTTTTCCCGTGAACTATCACCCCTGCTTCCTGTTCCCCCAGGGGACCGGGAGGCAAACTGAAGGGTTATTCTGCCCAGTTTAATCCACTTACCCAAGTTTGAGTAAGAATAGTTTATAAACATGCCCAAAGCCCCATTTTGTCATATCTGTCCCAACAGTCTGGTGATTCTTCACAAATCCACAGTGAATTGGGGGAGCTGGGTTTTACTACAAGAAGGCTAACACTTAGAGAAAGGGAGTCCTTGAGTTAGGAAAGGGACCCCAGACCCTCCTAGGAGTTGTTTCCCAAAGGACACTGAGATCAAAGGGAAAACACCACTTTGGTTCTGGGCTAGTGAACAGAGACCTGAACCACGAGTCAGAAGATTTTACTTCCAGAGCTGCCACAAGCACGGGGGGGAGAAGGAAATCAGTCTTCCCCATGCCTCAGTTTCCTTGTCGGGAAAATAGAGATAATAACAACCCACCATCCCTACTGCTCCAGAGGGTGTTTAGGAGGATGATGTAAAATAATTACAATAACAAAAATCATGGTTAGCACTTACAATGTGTCAGACACTATTTTCCAGTGTTTTACACTTAAATCCCCAGAACAGCTCCATGTAAGAGGTATTATTAGCCCTAATTTATAGATGAGGAAGCCAAGCATAAAGGAACAACAGATTTAAAAGTGCTTAAAAGGGAACCCATGTGCACTGTTGGTGGGAGTGCAAATTGGTGCAGCCATTATGGAAAACCCATATGGAGGTTCCTCAAAAAGTTAAAAATATAACTACCATATGAGCCAGCAATTCCACTTCTGGGTATATATCCGAAGGAAAGAAAACACTAATTTGAAAAAATATCTGCACCCCCATGTTCGTAGCAGCATTATCTACAATAGCCAAGACATGGAAGCAACCTAAGTGTCCATCAATGGATGAATGGATAAAGAAAACGTATAAAGAATATATACATACATACATACATATAGTGGTATATTATTCAGCCATAAAAAAGAAGGAAATCTTCCCATTTGGGACAACATGGATGGACCTTAAGGGCATTATTCTAAGTGAAATAAGTCAAATAGAGAAAGACAAATACTGTATGATCTCACTTATATGTGGAATCTTTAAAAAAAACATTGAACTCATAGATATAGAGAACAGATTGGTGGTTGCCAGAGGTGGGGGGTGAGGGTGGGTGAAATGGGTGAAGGGCGTCAAAAGGTACAAACTTCCAGTTATAAAATAAATGTCATGGGGATGTAGTGTACAGCATGGTGACTATAGTTAATAATACTGTATTGCATATTTGAAAGTTGCTAAGAGAGTTGATCTTGAAAGTTCTCATTAAAAAAGTGCTTATCTTGGGGCCGGCCCTGTGGCGTAGTGGTTAAGTGCGCGCGCTCTGCTGCTGGCGGCCCCGGGTTTGGATCCCGGGCACGCACCGTCGCACCACTTGTCAGGCCATGCTGTGGCGGCGTCCCATATAAAGTGGAGGGAGATGGGCACAGACGTTAGCCCAGGGCCAGTCTTCCTCAGCAAAATGAGGAGGATTGGCATAGATGTTAGCTCAGGGCTGATCTTCCTCACACACACAAAAAAAGTACTTATCCATGTGTGTGATGATGGATTGTAATTCGTCTTTGGGTGGTGAACATGATGTAATCCTTACAGCAATCGAAATACAATGATGTACACTGAAATTTATATAATGTTATAAACCAATGTTACCTCAATTAAAAGAAGTGCTTATCAATGATTATGATTGAATATAGATATCCAAGGTATTCCTATTTCTGTCCTATTGTTGCATCTTATGGAGATTTGGACTTTTACTAATCAGATGATAGAGATTGTCAAGTGAGATGAGGTTTCCTGGGCTCTCAGAGTGAGGCCCTTTGCGATATGACCTCTAAGTGACAAAGGGGACACACTATGTGGTTCAAATGAATTGGGTAGTTGGAGAATTGTTACAAAAAGACACATAACTTTTACATCAATGATATCTTTCAGGGTACTGATTCCCTTCCTTTCCTTGATCATCCCAATCTTTTTCCTGAATTCTCTTCCAGTTCTTCTCCAACCCACTCCCAACTCCAGACCCCAAAGTTGGTGGCTCTGTGATTCTGTGTCATTCTCCATTATATGTGTGACAGCTGCATGCTGTCCTCATGCGTCCGTCAGACTGGGGGTGCTCTTCCTCTGGGACCAGACAGCAGAATCCAGAGGCCCTGTGAGTGCTGGAACCTGAGAGGCTTCCCTGTCCTCTCCCACTGTGTGGGCCCAGGGTACCAGCCCTTAGATTTCTAGGCTTGAAGATTTCAGAAGTGAAGCACTTATTTGTGACGCTGGGAATTCTCAGTAATTATAATGAGGACAAACAGGTTTTGATTTGTTATATGTCAGGCACTGTGCTAAGCACTTAACAAGCAGTGTTGATTGTTAACAATCCTTTGCGATTGCCATTTTACATTTAAGGCT